>NC_057772.1:11851084-12072102 GCF_014825855.1 Bombus pyrosoma
AAAAACGCGAAGATGGCACCCCGCTGGGGGTAACCATCCACATGCTATTCAATCATATGTTATAACATTTTACCTAATGTCCCACTGGACAAATTGTAAAATTAAAAATAAACAATATAAAAAAAAAAAAAAAAAAAAAAAAAAAAAAAAAAAAAAAAAAAAAAAAAAAAAAAAAAAAAAAAAAAAAAAAAAAAAAAAACGAACTCGTTCGAAAGACGACGGAGATAGAACAAGGAGGAAAGCGATGGATGCTCGTTAAATTTCGCAGAAGTCAATAGACAGAGCTCTTAACGATGAAACCAGGAAGCAACCCTGACCGAGTTTTCGGTGATAGAGAGAAGGAGAAGAGATAGAACATAGATGCTGAAGCGAACATTGGCCAACGTGGCGAAGCATCAAAGCTTATAAATGTTGTATCAAAGAACGCCAACGCGAACCGATTGACCCTGACCAGATTCCGCCTCTGTGTAACTGAGATGACATCGCTTTTTCAAGCGACGGTTTAAGTGGCAAATGCCTTAGCGCCGGTCTTTGGAACTAGCTGTAAGAACCCGAAAGACAAACTCGATTGATCGTTCGAAGAAATCGAATAGAAACGTTGCGCGATTTTAAAAATGAGGATTTATGTGAGCTCTGTGGGAAATAAGGCAGTGGAAGGATTCTAGAGAATGCTTTGTCATAATAAATATAGGATGGAAAATTTTCTGGGAGATCAGTCGTTATAAGATCGGGGATAAATGTTGTGAGATCATACATTGGGTTACTTATTTGAAAAATTTGTAGCAAAATTTAAAAAGTTAATTTTTAAGATTAAAAAATTTAGAGTTTGCACACGAGGAATAACGTTGTCTTGCTGATACACATCTTTCCTGTTGACCGATCACGAATTTTCGTCGTTAATTATTGCATTTATTATTCAGTTACCAGTATTATAAATCGATATTTCGTTATTTCCCAGAAATGTTGTATTTTCATAATAATACATAATTATCTTGCAGTCTTGAAAATGCTTGGAATTTTCCAGGTAACTCAATGAATGAGAATTTGTGAAAATGTGGAATAGAACATGTGGTGGGATTACAATATGCAACGTAGTATGGATAATATGGACCAGTGGAGACCACATTAGAATACGTAGAATGTGTGGACTAGAATATGGAGAATTTAGAAAATGATTTGTTCTGTTAACCTAGATTAGCTTAAATACCGTTCCAGAATAAAGTTACAGTATAATTTTTGTATTTTGTCAAATGGAAGGGAAATGATATTATTTTGAAAGAAAGAAAATTTTCGGTATATCTAGGTCAATGTCTGGAAACATCGTGAAATATATAATGGTAAAAATGAGAATAAAAAATTGAGAGAACACAAAAAAGGAAAAAAAAATGTCTTTGTGTTTCTTTCTCGTTTCATCAGATAAATAACTGTAATATTAAATTTTTACATACAATATTTTATATACAATTTCAGTCAAATAAAAGCAATATTGAACTCCCACTGAAATTAGAACTACACTTGAAACTGGTTTCGAATAGAATAAATTTTTCTAGATCCATTTTACTCTTATTATTATGAAACAAACTTTTATTAGAATATTAGAAATTCAATGCCGTTTCAACGCATTCCTCGTTCATTTTATTAAATACTGCAATTAATTTTCAGACAATTTCTTTCCGACAGAAGGAACGCATGTTAATAAAAAGTATAACAGTAATAAGCTGAATCTCGTAACGAAAATTTTATATTAGTTGTCATTTACTTGTTATTTACAAAATTTAATCTACTTATCATTTATCATCTAATTCAATTACAACTTGGTATCCAATTTCTAGATAAAATGATTTCTTCGAAAATTTGTTGTGACAAGATACTTTAACAAATATTTGTACGTATTCTTCTTCCACTTGATTCCTCTGACTATCGATGGAACTCTTTTTAAGAATATTTACAATTCAGGTTCGACATAATCGAAAAGCAGTCACAACTAAACGTCAATTTACTTGATATAAGGAAAAATCGACGCATGTTTCTCGAGAAGAAGCCAGTCGACCTGCCGTCAAAGATACGAGAAAAACAATATTGGCTCCTGCCAAGGAATCGAATGATGTTTGCGATCCTTGCCATTTCGACTTCATTCATTCTTAACTCGAACTATCGCCTGTCGACTCATCGAAACCGTGGACAATCGTAAATACATGAACAATCGCACGTTTCTTTCTACGCATCCTTTCTCTTTTTTCTTTCTATTTCGACTTTTCTTTTCCTCCACATTTACTCTTCGTCTTTTCGTTGTTCACTGGAGCTGCGACGAGTGGTTGAAGAGGCGTGAAATTCTATTGCTTTGGTTCTCTTCATTCGGAGAATCAAAATTCTCCAAGCGCGAACGTCGAGGGTTCCTCTGGCTCCTTTCGAATGAAAAGCGGGAAAATCTTTTGTGCGTGTTTTCTAAAATTTCACGTGCAGCTTGTGCTTCAAGAATTTCGATTTTCTTGCTGGCTTTTGACCCAGAGAAGAAGTAATTGTATTTTTGTTTTATTTAGTAATTATTAATTCTTATTTATTTATCTATTTATTCATTGAATAATTTACGGCCATTAGCCCTACGTCACAAAGAAGAAAAGAAGAGTTAGAATGTTAAATGTACAAGTTAAAAAAGGAGAGAAATCAGAAACTAAAGTATAATAACTCATGAAGACTTAAATAACTGCAAAGCTGATCGCCTAAACAGGAAGAACCAGAGAAGAGATCGGTTAGACTGAAAATATCATTTACATATATTTATTTGTTTAGTATTAACAATTTTGTAATTAGTTAGAAATTATTGAATTAGACAATATTGTACAGTAAGCAGAATGAGAGCATCTTCCAGATACTATTAAAAATTTCACGATCGGAAGAGAAATATTGTTTTCTTGAGAAGATTTCCGTAAAAAAGGCCAAGTTTCTTGAGTGTTTTAGTAATCCTCTTTGCTGGTATCAAGAATCAGTCTTGAGTGAAGTACGGTCTGCAATGAGTTCTAAAGAATTGAAGAACAATTTCGCTTAACTTTTAGTCCGACTCTATTTAACCTGGCTCTCCTCATTCAAACGGTACAAAGTTAGTTAAAAAATTTGTGCTATGTTGCTACGTACAAGAAAAGGTATAATAAAGCAAAAGGAAACCAAGTGTAATTTACAGTTCGAAGTAACATTTTCTGACAAATTTTATAATTTAATATTATTATACATTTCGACAAGATGGTCCAGCAAGATAATCTCTTCGTGGAGAGTCAAACTACCTCGATAAAAAGGACGAAAGATAAAAAGAAAATCTAATTCAAATCTTCTTCTTTGTTCACTCCTAAGAAATTATTCTTTGCTACAAATCATTTTTATCGTTCATCTTGTTATCTATGAACACTCCCTGCGTGCAGAGAAATTGTTTCTGTCATAAAAAAAGCAATTTCCTCTCACAACTTCATAAAATTTGATTAACTATATGTACTCTTGGTTTTGTCAAATTTTTATCTTTCGAAACGACAATCGTCGTAGCTTCTAGCAACTAGTATTACATAGCGTTGGTTCATTGCACTTACGTTCATCATCTGTCAGGCTCGAAATTCAGTTTAAAAAATACCCAGACGGGTAGCTATTGTCTGACGTTAGTGACATTTATGAACGAAGTCACGAGTCGACGACGAGCCGTCATAGTTCGCGTGACACGCGAATCCACGTCGACGGTGTGTTAATTTGCATGATTGAAAAATTACAGCCTGCCTGGAAAGTGCGGTCGTTTCGAAAGTTGGCCGTGTTTCTGCTCTTAAAAGCCTTGGAAATATCAAAATTGCGCGACGAAACGTCGCTAACGAATGGCTGAACTCGCATTTCACGATGGAATTTTCGATTTTCAACGTTTGACTGTCGCGAGACTGACTTTACGTTAAAATAAAAAAGAGAGAAAAAAGTGAAATGAACTAAAGTCACGAAAAAATCAGAAGCTTTTTATTTTAAAATATTATCATATACTTGTTTGTGTATCTATTTTTAGCACATTTTGAAACATTTTATCACATTATCTTTATTTTTATCTTCAGAGCGTAATAATAAAAAATGTGAACTTCCGCTACTTGATCTCGTTTCAAAAATAACGTTATTTTAAGTATTAAATCGACTTTTATCAAATCACATGTAGTACATGTAGTATCCTTATTGTGTATAAGCATAATACGTATGTTACGCCAAACGAATAATGATACCCAACTATCATGCATATATTGTAAAATATATTGTACAATTTTTAAAGATTCTGAAAATGTATACAAAATTTATACGATTAGTTACGATATTTAATGTACGTATATATTTTGCAGTGATTATAAAAATTGACTGAGATTATTTTTAGCATTTCTGACTTATATGCTTAACATGACTGTTCATACTATATGTATATTAATTTTTTTTACTAAATATAAGTTCACAGAAAATATCTTGTAACTTCTACATATATTCTCAAATTAAATTCAAATTTTGCCAATGCAATCTTGGCAGTCGCGTCTCATTATAGTGCTAATGGAATATTAAAATGTTTTATATAACACGTACAATGTCTACATCAAAATTTTCTATGGTAAGTGTACGAATACTTTTGCGAGCAACTGTATAAAGGAAATAAATATCTGAATGGTTTCTCCATGAAGCTTCCATTGTTCGTCTTCCGGAAATACCGACGTGTTTCTTTCAAAATGCTATAGGAACTGATGGCGATCATCTTTCATTCTCGATTCTATCTTAAGAGATTACCTCGTCCTCGTGATACACACCTGGAACAGGTATTGATACGGCACACTGTTGATTGATCGAGGGACGTTAGCGAACATATTACGAACGTAACAAGCTCGACATCGTAGTCGCAACGTCTTTATTGCATATCGACGATCGATGATTCGATTCCGGAAAAAGAAAGATTGTGCTTCGATCTCGAACCTGCTGATTCACATCGAATTTCGTCGAACGAGTAGATACACACGTCGTATACGAAACCATTTGCAGGGAACGAAAGTCGAACGATTTCTCTGATGAATTTTTACATCACTGGCATTGCATGTTAGAAATGATCGTCGAAGAAAAAGTTAAAGTAGAATATTGGAATTATCCGAGATATTGCTGTAGGGTAGAAGTCATGGGGCTTTGGAAATCTCTATTGCGGTTATATCAAAGTGGTATTTCGCGAAATTGCGTATTGTAGCATGAAAGTGACGTATTCGATATTATTTGGATGAAGATATATGTTTCGATGTGAGAATGTGAAGAAACGAGTTAAATAGTTTTATTTATTAATCGAGTGCATATGTAGTATATGTATCATAAATATTGAGAATTTTTATGGCACAAATTTTATTGCTACATTATTAATAATATATTTTTTAGTGTTCGCAAATAGATTATATCCATTATTTCCACAAGTATTATAAAGGATTCGTATATATAAAATACAAAAGAACCGATTGATGCTCTAGCTAGCATAGATCATTTGAAAAATTTGGCACGAATGGAAGAACAGTTTGTAATATCGCGAAATATATTATTATTATATTCCGATATTTAATGATGATTTATTCACAATGAATGGATTGTACAGATGTTGATTAGACAGAAGAACGATGCTTGTTTAACATGAACTAGTCACAATAACGCGCTATAATCTAGATAACTGAATGGTTCACTTGCAACTCTCGTCACAACGGATCCAACGCTTTCTCTCTCGCGCAGACAACACTCTCTCGACAACGCTAGCAACACTATATCGACAACGCAACTCGCACTCTCTGACTTCTCGATTCACACCCTCTGGCTTCTCCACTCACACTGCCTGTTCTAGCATCCCTTTGTCTTTTCTTAGACCCACTACGCACGTATTCCGCAGCCGCTCGTGGCTAGGATCACGTGGCCAGGCCTTTTCTACGAAACTATTCAATTGAAGGACCAACGACACATTGATGGGCCCGACGGCGCCTCGGCTCTCGCGACATTATTTATGGTTTACTCGATATCTCTTAGGCCTTTTTTCCACGATACTACAAGTTAAAAAATACATTATCTCGTATCTCAAGTATTTTTCTTTCCAATTCTACAGACAAGGTTTCACACACTTGTCTCGCGAATTAAACTATCTAAGGTAACGCACTTTCGTCGAGTACTGACAATTTGTTAGTTGACGATTTCGACGAAATATTGCCTCCATGAAGAAAATGGGAAAAAAGGAAAAGGAAGTAAGAACGCCACGAAGAGGATGGATCGACGAAAAGCGAGGCCAAGTAGGCTTCCGTGGAAGCACACTTCAATTAGAATACCTGGCCCCAGACAGGGAACTTCTCTGAATGGCCCATTCACGAAAGCTTACGCGACACAGCTCGAATTTCCGTACAAGCAAATCTTCGTTTGCTTTTCTCGTAAGTACATTTGCCCATTCATTACGTTTTTTGCTCTCTTTGCTCCTCATCTACCGATTCGTTCGGTTGTAAAAATATTTTGTACATACGATTCAATGTTAAAAACGAGCTCCATTTGAATATTGTTTGTGTCTGGTACATTTCTTGATAAATGAAACGGCCTTATGGAGGGTTAATTATTAATTACTCTCAATAACTCTCAAATAGTATCGTTTGGTTATAGCTGACCATAATAAATAGTATTTATTTTAAAAATTCAGGATATTTAATTTTTCTCTATATTCTACACTCTTTACTTTTCTCTGTTCCTACTTTTTATCAGCAATTCTTCATTAACTTTTCATACGCGTTTCAAAGGAAACTCTAACAAGCAAGCAGTAAACTATAAAATTTCCGCAAAATAGTTTTTCTTAAAATTCTTTTGACTCTCTCCTACTCGATCGCAAATTTTCCCTGGAGCTTCGATATATTGCATCGTACGAAAAAATATAAAAAGGGAAGAGAAAGAGGGAACTACAAAAATAACTCTCAATGTGGACGAAGGGAACTTCAATTTCCACGTAGTAAATTAAAACGAACTATCTCTATTAATTGTGAGGAACGGTGGAACATGGCAATACACTTTGTGCTACATAACCAGTTTTCCCAGGAAAAGCTCGTGAAAGTAGAAGTGCCGTAAAGAAACCCGCTTTATTTCGGCTATAAAAGCGAAATGAAACGAACGAGCCCACAAAACATTCGAATTCTGAGCCTACACGTTCCTGCCAAATGTTGTAAACGTCACATCGTATGTGTGAGGCTTACCTGACCGTATGGCAGGAAAATTTCACTGAAATTGCAGTAGAACAATGTCAACTATGGCTCCTTTGTTAGTCATCGTGTGTCGTGAAATCATAGCACTGTGATTCTCAGGATATATCGCCTACGTGGTTCATGTTCACCTATGTAAACGGTATGCAATATGATCACGTAACAAGATATGTTGCATCGTGTGGTAAATTAGATGCTACATTCGTCATACTACAAATTATTGTATAGTGTTGTATGATGAGAATAATAATTGTTCTATTAGTATGTTATATGAATAATTCATCGATTATTTCCAGATTTCCTTGTTCTTCTCACGTTACTTGCTACCTTCGTCATATTATTAAATTGTTCAATGAGAATGGTAACTGTTTTACTGACATATTTGTATAATTAACGAAAAGAATAATTCTCATCTTCTATAAAAGGGTTAAACTTAAATTCTAAAGATAAACAAAAGATACACAGCGCTCAGAATAGTAAAAATAAAACAGCAATGAAATAAACGATGTATCTACGTGTATTATTATTTAGAAGAATTTTCAGATAATTTATTATTTGACATATACATTCGTTTTCTAGCCATTGTAAAGGTTAAAAAACGTCGGGAACTGTATTCTTCAAGTAAATGAAACTATTTAACGACTGGGAAGTTAGATGCAAACAGAGGAAGACTACAGGATGCCTTATAGTGAGTCGATATTGTCGAGAATTTGCATTCCATCGTTTTCCATCGATGCTCCCGGGAATATCGAAAAATCAACTACCTACAGTGCAATACTCGGATGGTGGAAAACACTTAAGAGATTCGTTTGCATGGAAATACCTTGTAAACTTCGAGAAGAGCAGTGAAACGCGCGTGTGGGAAGCTGTATAAAGCGAAACATGAACTGAAGTTATACGAACTGTAGCACCGTGGAATTTCACTATATCGCTTCTCTTACATTCTTTACCTGTATCGTTCATTCAAAGCTATTTTTAGAAAGAAATCAGAGATACAGTTGTTAAAGAGGGATAATTCACCGAAAATAGTCCATTAGTATTCGGACACTTTGTACAATTTGATTAAGATATTTATGTTCTTAATATATTTTCAAGTGACATATGTCTTTCAATAATGTGGAGATGTGCAAATACTTATCGTTAGAGGGAAAATGTTTCTGTCAAAAAACATCATTCCCGAAAAAACGGCAGGTTGAAAACTGCAAATAGAATCTCGATGCAAATATTTTCAATATCATTCATTTCGAGTAGGATTCCTCCTAATGGAAAAAGGACTGTGACAAATGCAACAAATCTTTTGCGTGCCAGAATTCTTCGTTTCCTCGTTTCGAAACGCATTGCTCTCTGTTGCTTCGAACATTCGCAGTCCGCTGTGATCGACAGATACTGTCTGGGAAAATTCACACTCAACCACGCAAACGGTGGAACGCACATCATTGAAAGCAGTGCTCGACAAAAATATGTAAAAACATTCTCGTTCTACGAATGAGCGTTGCAAAAAAATATTGACAGTTATCGACTGCAATCTCGTGTCGATAACACTACCTGTCATCCTAGGATCAATCAATTTATTCTATAACGATGTAATAAAACGAAAAAAGAGAGAAAATAATAGAGAAAGTGCAGAGATATGCATTGATTTTATTTATTTCTAACATAACGTTTAATGATTAATGAAAAGGATGTTTGTCCATTCTTTGGTTACCTGTTTTATTATGAAATATATCGCATTCTGTGCTATTCATATTTAACCGAAGTTTCCTGATCTTTGACGACCTGTTGTGCTTGACTTATGGCATATGACATCATCGTATTATTTTATAATAGAAGTTACAACATAAACGAAAGTTAGATCTTAATTAATACTAAAGTATGTCGTAGATAGAAATTTCCACAAAAGTAAAACACCTACATAAGTTACAAAGAAAGATAGTGATTAAACTGTACTGCAAAAGAAATAATTAAAATTCTGTATCATTTTCTTAATATCTTAATTTTTCTATAAGATTTATTTTCTACGAGATTTATCAGCTACAAACAGTTGCTTTATTATTATCTAGTGGCTTTTAATCATTCCACGATTAACGACGTACAACGATTATAAGGAATAGAATCGTCGCAATTAAAATACAACTCCTCAAAAACATGCAAAGTCTAGATATTTGAGTGGTAACGCAACATACGCGGAAACCAGCGTAACCACAGTTCGGGTATTCCCTCCACGTTCCAAACAATATCCATCAGCCTCCCTACACGAGTGCTCTAAACCACCCCCTCTACTAGACTAGCGTGTCAGCCCTCGATCCTCCCTCTCTCGTCAGCTCGTCTCGTCAGTGTCTCGCCTTCCTTTTCCGCGGCGAACTCAAGGTCGACGGGCCTCGGCTCGAAGTCGAGGCCAAACACGGAGAGTGGTAGTGGCGGGTTGATAGAGCCACGCGTCGACGTGGACGTCGACAGAGCAACGTCGACAGCGGAAAGAGAGTCCAGGAGTAATGATCGATACTGCTGATACAGAGAGCCGGATCCCGATCGGAGACGGCTGCGCCCTCGTTGGCTCTGTTTCCCCTCCTTTCTCCTCTTCTTTCTCATAGCCGCGGAAGGACGAATTTTCGTGTCTTTTGTTCCTCCTTCCATTGGCAGCGGCAGCCGGCACAGAGAGAGCCTCTCCCACGTCGCGAAACCAGCAACTGCGCCCCCTTGGAAAATGAAAAGGCCCCTCCACCGCGCCGAGTTTTCCAGTAACGATCGGTTCCCTTGCCCGGGGTACGAATAGCGGATAACGCGACGTCCCTCTGCCCTCCTCTGGTCCTCGTAGCACAGCCGGCCGCCCTACCTTTTCGTCCTCAGGCTCGGATCGGCGTCACGCGGCGCCCTCGTGCCCGGACGCCGCGTCGCGCGCCGAGCGGATTCACACGCGCGCGATTGAATCGCAGCCTTGAATGCGGTCGCTGTGGACACGTTCGCGGTTTCCGGAGAAAGTTCGTTGTTGTCTGCGGAAATGCGTCATGATTTTTCCTGCACTTAGCTTTGGTGAAAGTGACGGAGTGGAGATTTTAGGGGATGACACATTGTGCAAAAATTGACTTTCTCTTTATTTTGGTTTGTTCGCGGAGAGCTTGGATGGATTATGGGGAAAGATCAAGAGATGTTTCCGGAAAAAATTTGTTAAAGTGTATGGGAATTGATACGATTTCTTTTCTTTTTTCTTCTTATTTTGTATGCGACTTCGTAATTAATGGAGTGAAAGTTTTAGGAAAGGTTTAGGTTACTTTTTTAAGGACATTGTTTGAGCATTCAATTTTAGGAGTGAACATTACGTGAGAATCCATTCTAAATTACGCTTCTTCTTTATTTTGTTTTATTTTTGGGGAGTTTGAATGGGATATAGGGAAAGTCAGGGATATGTTTACGAAGAGGGCTTTTGTTGCTTTAACCTTTTTCGACGGGCAAGAGCGTGGGTCGGTTTAGGGTGACAACAATGTTTTTCTTGAGGAACTGAAATTATCCACCGGTAAAAAATTTTGGAATTAATTTTTCTTGAGATAGATTTGCAATGCAAGATTGTAATAGAGAGGGAAAGAAATACATTTGATTTTATTCGTATAAAATAATGTTATTTAAGTGTCCGATAAATATTTATTATGGATATTATTGTATTTTCTTTTCATAATTTACAAACCGTATTTTGATTCTAAACTGAATTTTTCATTTCCTGTTTACGTAATACCATTTGTATTCCCTTTAATCGATGAAAATTTTTACTCGTAGGTTATTAATATTTATATATAGTAAACTTATATATAGTAAACTACGAATCGTTCGTAAAATATATTTTTATTTCTATAAATAATTCTCTGAAAAGTTTTCTTATAAAAACTAATCAGTAGGTGAATTATTTTTCAGAAACAGGTAATATTAAGTTTTCTATTTAGATTCCGTCCCGCGCGTTTAAGAATAATTCAATTTTCTAATATTGCCCATGTTCAACAAACTCAGTCTTAACAGCTCAAGCAGTATCCTGTCATCCCTTATCGAAAAACATCTCGTATGCTTTAATATACGTATAATATAGCGGGAAAGATAAATAAAAAGAGCTTTTTCACGCGTCGACGTTATAAAAATATTAAAATATCTTCTATCTAAAGTTATGAGAATATTAGTATATTACCGTTTTAAAGTAATTCAATTAAGAACAAATAAAAATGAAAAATTATTTTCACTTTTGCTACTTGCTACATTAATATGACTTTTCATTCTTCCAAAAGAAAAATACAGAACTGAAGTATGAATAATTAACAATGAATACTTACATCAAGTATTCTCACATTCATATTTGATATTAGTAGTAGCCTATCAAATATAGGGATTTTATTTCTATATTTCTTTTCTGATATCAAAACATAACATTGAAGGTACTTTTGTCTAAACAAATCGCAAACTACCTAAATATACAAAAGATAAAAGTTACGCTGCAAAGCTGCTGCTACCTTAAAACACGAGTCCCCTCGTCTTAAACATTCTGCATCGTCCAAATCTTATACCGCTATGAAACAAATTTGTACTTCCAAACTAAAATCACCTTTCCTCTCTCCGCTTCATGAGCTTGCTCACTAAAGTTTCCGTAGCAAAAACTGCAAACCGGCAATTCTTATTATATCCTCCACCGACTGCAGAAAGTATTCTAATACTCTTCTGTATCCATCAACGAATGCAAACTCTTAAACAGAGAAAAGAAAATGAAACTGCAATTTCTCGAGGGAACTTGCTGCTCTGAGTGCCCTTAATCGTCCATCCAGCATATCCGCCCCTGCATCAACCCTCGATGAAACCCCCGCATCCTCTTTGCAGCCTCCACAAGCGGCAGCCGAACGCCCACGCGTCTTCGAGGCATGATCGCGGCCGCCGTAATCTCGCCCTGGTTGCGCGCGCAGTCGCTGAGACGATCGGTCAACTTCGTCACCCCTCGTTGAAACGTTCGGCTATCTTCGGCCGCCGTCGGCCGGCCCGCGACAAAGAAAGACGAAGAGCGGCAGCCTGTCAGTACGGTGGACGCTCTTCTCCGGAGCGCACCTCGAGTTGAGTGTGGATTGTAGTCACTATCATCGTGCACGCGCGCAACTGGTGATCGATTCGCACTTCCGCCACCGGTCGGCCTCCTTCGAACTCTGCTAGATCTGTCAAGGTCATCCGGTGACAGCGAAATATCGTGCAGGTGCATGTTGCCAACGGCGACTGGGTGTCCGCGTGTTCGCTTCGGCGCCAAGAGGTTTCCCTTTTTTCGTTTTCTTTTTTAGTTCATTTCAAGCCGATTCTGGCTGATTTTTTAAGGTTTAGGCTGTTTTTAATGTTCATGATCTGTTGAAGACGAAGTAATTATTGCGCAGTCTAAAGGATGTAGTTCGAGAAGAAAGCAGATTCGGAGGTTTAGGGTTCTTATTTTTGATAAGAAATTTTTGCTGTTATAAGTAAATTTCTTCGGAATTCATTTGTAATACGAATCCTTTGTTTTATTCTTGCTAAGAATTTTCTAACTGAATTTTTAGATTATTTTCCTGGTTCTAGGTTATTGAATTTTTTAGATTCATTTGGTCAGTGATTGTGTATAATCTGTAGTAAATTATTTCGGGATTGTAACGTAAATCTTTCGATTTTTGAAATGACGATGAATAGTTTGAACTTTGGGAAAATTAGTTAAATTTTGAAGTTATCCTTGGATTCGTGCCTGATATTAAATTTCATGTTGTCGTTTGGTCAATAGTTCTGTTTGATCCGTAGTAAATTCTTCTTGGATTTGGCCGTAACGTAAGTCGCAATTTGCATCTGTCTATGACAGTCTGTTTCACTTTAGGAACATTTAGTCATTGAAACTGGAGATTCTCCTCCGCTTATCTGTCATGAAATTTGTCGAAATGATCCCCATAATTGTATAAATTTTATTGTATTTTAACCTGCTTGAATCGTAACACGCAGTGATGTGTACTTGGAAGTCATAAATTTTATGTTTGTTTAACTCGCAGTAATAACTGTTTCTCACGATCAAAAAGCTGACACATAAAGTCATCTTTTTTTTCTGGAAAAAATGTCTTTGCGGTATAAACATGCTATATGGAGGTTTGTTTATTGAACGAAAAATATTGACATCCTATGTCGAGCTTTACCTGTAATATGACATTTTTTATCGCCGATACACGTTGCAACGTATATGACGTAAATACAATACCGACTCAGAATATTAATGTTTCGTTATGTTTGTTTTACGTATCGAGAAATATTTATGATCTTTCTGACGAAAAATCGTCAATGGAGAATATCTGACGACCGCTAAAACGTGAAATTTTTATAGAAATATTGATAAAATGTCTAGTAGCATATCGAATCAGCTGCAGAGAAATTATAATATATGAAATAAATGAATGTTCAATTTAATTTCATTGTTTCAAAAAATAATTAAAGAAATGACCAAATGTCCGAATTTATGATTTGTTATTAGATAGAAATAACAATGAAAATGAGATGTCAAAGTCGTTCGAAACATTCTCGAAACTTTCATACACCATCCGGCACTTTTAGCTCCAACGTAACGAAACACGAAAATATCATAAATCGCGATTAATAATAACTTTTTCCAAGAATCGTTTTTTATTGCTTTACAGGGAATCAATTGTTTTCTATACATTAAACTCTATTTTTGAAAGAAGATTATTCATTCTCCCTTTTTCTTTCAAGAAGCAAACATCCATAGATAGAAACTCGATAATCCTATACAACATCAATATTGTCCTAAAGGAACAGTTTCATTGAACTCGGTGATTCAACCTTTGATGTTCAATCTTTCTCATGCCAGAGTTCAAAGAAAAATCGAAAATCATTATGCATTGGAATTTACCTTGTGCCTAATAATAGTCGACTGACAAACTCGACGTAGACTTTTAAAGAAGCGTGCTTTAGTAAACTAGCTTTTGATCGAGAAACTCGAAAGAAATTACGAAATGCGGTTATTTGAAAGAATTTGTTATTTCGTCCCGTTTCTGTCGAACACATACGTCATTTTCATCTATCGAGGAGCTACGATCTTCAGAGAAGATACCGGAGAGATATATCAGCAATGATGAAAGTTAATTAAGAAGTTTCTCGTTAAGTTTCATCGGGATAGATGCAACTAGTGTTAAAATTATAAGCGTCGATCGTCGAAACAAACTCGAACAAGCAAACCTGTAGTTTACGATAGTGATCGTCGATACGATACACTAACACCCAGTCGCTGTGTGACAAAAACATCATTCTCGTGCTTCTTATTTGAATGCTCGTTTGAATAAAACGATGGCTTGTCAACCTGTTCGCAAGTCGTTGCATTGATGCGTTGTGAATGCTTGAAAGAAGGTAAAAGTGAATTGTATTTTGAGTAGAATTTTCAGCAAATTGAGATAAATTTTGTGGAAAGTTTTTTGTTACATGTACTTTACATACACTTTAGTGACCTTTTTTCCGTTTTCAAGAAAATGTACTTCACGTTTTGACGTATTTTCTGCTCAAGCATGATCAAATACCGATTTGTAGCAAAGGAAAGTTATTATTTGTTGATAAAAGACGCTGTGCCTGTAAAATATTAGACGAATTTTGTCAGAGTCATCGGGATTGAAACATTCTTTCGTAATATGATTCTACAAATTCTAAACAACAAGATTCAGCGAAATTTATTATTTTGTTATTAAAATTAAAATTGTACTACTTGATTCATGTGGTTTTTGTTTAATAAAAAAAGTGGTTCTAAATTAATTAAAAAACTCGTACTACTCACTTTTGCCTTCGTCAATCAGCTACATAATATGTACGACTCGTCGTTATCAACAAACACATCTGATATTGCTTCCTGCAAATAATATTTGATTAATGCTGGAGATTTTTAAAAATATTATCGACTCTGCTCATAGCAAACAATGGCTAAAATTACAACTAGCAATGAATACTTCAAAGTCAATCAGCGATGCAATATCTCGACATACAATTACTTTCGCAAAGATCACTCCATTGCAGTATTTCCGTATTTCTGCTCGATTCATGCCGATCGACTTTGCAATCCTTTGCACTCGAATTAACAAAGAATATCTAATTATGGTAACCTCTAAAGAATTCAGTTAACAGTCTCGTTTAAATCGATATTACGACCAGTCTATCCTTGAAGAATCCCAAAACGAACTGACGAGTCTATTCTTAAGCCTGTTTATCGTCGAATTTATTAATATGGATAAATAAAAGAACAAAAGTTGAATGCAAAGGAGCGATATTTCATGGTTCATCATGATGACATCAACAATGTTCGTAACAATACGGTTTCCGTGATCGTTGTCAACAGTCGGCATGCTGATCATCCGCCATGAACCGCACAGACATCATCGAAATCATCAAATCCAGCAGTGAATCGTGAACACAAGCCATCAGAACGCAAGTTTCAGAGCCCGTCACGCACGATCTCGCATTCCGGAACGATCCGCGAGTCGCCCGATCGCGTTCGCGATTAGCGCGATCCAGGTAAACCTTTTGGAGACGGAGATTCCAGTTTCCGTTGGTTTTGATCGGAACGCACATCGATCGAGTCACGTAGTTACAACGAATCGATCAGAGCAATCGACCGGATATAATATTGGAGCGACGAAGCTACGGTGCAAACACGAAATCCCAAAAGGAGGAGATGAGTGGCGTCGGTTTTCTGGCGGCCGTGAAAACCTTCACGCCGGGTGGCCGCCGACGTAGACGTTGCGAGAAGCAGCAGAAGGTGCTGGAACTTCCGCCGGGGTACGCGATGCAGCCGGATGTCGTGCCCTGCTGGGACGCTGTGCCTCCGATCACGCCACCGGCTGCGTTTTTGCCCCCTGGCTATAAGAAAGGCTTCCCAGGTGAGCCGATTTTTGGATCTAGTTATTGGCAAATGTCCTATTAGGGAATTTCAGTGCTTTTCAGTTGCGGTATGTAGCGATGAAATTGAGGTATTATGATTGCTTAAAAAAAATATATCACTTTGGAGAAAGTCGAAGATTTTCCCGTGGCATACTTTAGGCTTCGATGATAGAGTTGAGAATTTATTACGTATTGACAGATGTATGACATATTTAGGATAATTTGTCAGCATAATTTTAAATTACAATGGCAGAATTGAGGAATGTAGAATATCAGTCGAAAATTTGGTTATGAACATATGTAGGCTCGTGAAAGTATTCCAACATTTGTACACACTTTTTATGAATACATTTCTATGGAAATTTTAAATTAGCATCGTTATGAGACTGGACCATCATAATTATATTGGTAAAATTTGAAAAAAATCTTGCTCTTTCACCGATCCAACAATCTTGTCCTTATTTTTTTATTTAGAAAATCCCACGAATTCATACATTCAATCTTATTCTTAAATAATTACGATTTTATAGTAATGTCAAAAATTGTACCAAATGCAAAAGGCAGTAATGCTTGAAAATCGCCTACATCGTTATGAAAATTCCATGCTTCGTTCGAAACTTACTCGAACAGAGAACGTTACATTCGTACATAGCCGAGTTCTAAATTATGTAGCAGCATTCTCAGAAATTGTTAACAAACGAACGTTATCGCCAGACAGCATTACGGTGCCCAGGTAACACTCAACAAACAGTTAATCGTACATCTTACTCGTTGTTTTTCCCATTCGCTCGAATGCCTTTCGTGTTCATGCAACATTTTTCTTGAACAATACCATTGACCTTGATCATTTATCTTCATTTAAAACATGGCTGTGCTTTTCGTTGCGTGTGTCAACTGCACTTGCATTCCCATATACAACTTGTTCATAGTTTATTACTTATTTACCCCTTGTTCGTCCGAGTTCTTCTTTCTTTTTCTTCCAAACAAAGCCAAATGAAGCTCACGCATTGAACAAAAGGAAGAGAAGAATTGAACAAGCAAAAGAAAAAAAAAGAATGGAAAAAAAGAAGAAAAGTTCAGTTTGCTCCATCAAAGTTCTATAAATGATCGATGGAAGGGAATAAAACGGATCACTTTTGAACCGCAGAGCAAATATTGATATCTCTCGCACAATGTTTTTCATTATTTAACGAGCGAGGAGGTTTATTTATCGGTTCGCGTGCAGTTTTTTTGCTCTACATCTCTCTTCTCGTTTCTTTTTGGCGAATCATAATGAATCGAAAGGATCGAAACAAAACCGACCCTTAAACACATTTATTTCTTCAAAAAAAAAAAAAAAAAAGTGAAAAAGTATAGTTTACCGCCTTTAATTTCTGTTCAATAGATTTCAATTTTTTTGACAAAGTATTCATATTACACGAAACTGTCTGTCAGAGTCGTTCATCAAACGAAAATAACGTTGAAAGTAGCTCGATTCTCGCCGAATATCAATTAATTGAAAATGTGATTGCCAGTGGTTTTAAACACCTCACTGTGAAATGGATTTCACCGTTTTTCAAAAGCCACTTGATAATTGCGGTTTAATAATCGCTGGAATTGAAAGCGTTTTGCTGCGAGCCCGCTGTTGGCGTGAAATTGCCAGGTAATTATTTCTATGTTTTAAAATGACCATGTCGAATTAATTTTTGTGTGAATAACGCACGTGAACAGGAAATGGAAAATTTTTACGAAAAGAATTCGATCGTAAATTTGCAAATCCAGCTTTTTTTTTCGTATTTACAACCTTTCGGGTTTCTAAATTTTCGACTTATCAAATTTTTGTATTTGCAAACTTTCAAAATAGAATTTTCAAACTTACGAAGCTTAGAACTCTTACATGTCCAACTTAAAAGAATTTTTCTTTCTTTTTTAATCTTTAAATCTGAATCTTTAGATTTCTATTCTCAAGCATCCCCAATTTTTATAACTATACAATTGAAACATTCAATTCAAATAATTTACGAAATGTAATTTAATTCTCTCCCGTTATTCCGATATTATCGTACAAAATAGAGGTGCTAATATAATTTAACAATTCATCGTATCATGACTCTTCATTGAAACCGATAGGAGTGGATTATTATCGACTAAACAAGGATGATTGAAGTAACTGCGGAAAATTCGAGCTCTCATGAACTTGAACTTCTAATCAACTATCGTTATATAGAATCAACAGCGTCTATATCGTCGCTTCGTCGCGTCATCGTGTATCTAATCGATTGTTCGGCCATCCAGAAAATTTCCAATCGAATTTCATCACGAAACTGAGAAATACATTCCAAAAACGAATCACAAACATGTCCCGCCCCCTAACCTTTGTCCTTGTTAAATGTTGAGGGTGAACCTTTTGATATGTTCACCTTTGACCTGTGAACCGTACGATTGGTATTTAAAAAACGATCTTTTTTTTATTGCCGATGTTAGAATTCGATATCCCTTGCCCACCTGAGTGATTTTCACAGTTGTGAATTTTTAGAGCGCAAAAAGGGTGGCGATTCAAAAAAATGCTTCGGCTTTTTGATATTTGGCTATTGAACGGTTTGGATGTATTTATTTATGCATTGCAGTGTAAATTATGATATTTATAAGGCGTCAAAGTGACTGAAATATAATAAGCTTGTAAGAAATGAAATGAAAGAATTTGAATAATACATTATGAAAGTATCAAGAGAATTATGTACGAGTAAGAAGTAAATACAAGTTAATTAATATTATGTACATTTTAAAAATGCATTAATGAGGAAGTAGATCATATTGAATTCTTGTCCGAGTTGTCATGGTTGAACAACAACAAGTCCTCCTTTTAAATGAAAAAACACAAAACATTGGGATGGAGTTCTTAAGATACTGAAGGACGGATTACTATTTTATTATTTAAAGCTTGGTCATTATTCTATATTTTAGAATCGGAACATATATATACACAGATACATAAATTAGTAATTTAAAAATATTTCTGTCTATTAATACATCTTAATTGTATTTTATTCCAAAAGTCATATATTTAAGACTTCGCCACTTAGCAATTCAAAGAAAAAAAATGATTTAATTAGTCTGATTCACATTCTCGAATCTTTTCGGCGTAATGATCTAAGGAGATTTCAAATAAAAAGAAGAAAGAACGAATTTCTCTCTGGTTCCGTTATCCGAGAATTCTGAGATCGTTCGGAACATTTAACAGGAGGCGAAAGGAATCTCGAAAGGATTTTAGTCGTTGGCTGGCTTTAATTTACGGCATCGATTTAAGAAACGACAATTCACCCAGTGTGGTTCTGTTTTAAAGCGGAAGAAAGTGTTCTGAAACTTCGAAGGGTGCGGTTCGTCTTTTTGTCGAAGCTGAATTAATTCGATCGCTTCTCGTGAGAATTGCGCAGCGCTGTCTCATAGCCGCGTCCGGGCAAAAAGTTCCTCGAGATTAAAGAAAGGATCCACGAAGCTTCCTTCGAACTTCCGTAGAGAAACCACCTCCTCTGAACGCGTATAAATTACCGATTATTAAAATCGAGCAGAGTGGTGAATAACAGGGCGCCATTTTCCCCTAAAGTTGTCTCTCAATTCTATTCTTTTCTTATATTCAGATAAATTGAAATTGAAAGCAGTTTGAACTAGTAAAAATATTTTATTATACAGCGTATCCAAAGCTTTTCCTGTGAAATATAATCGTTTCGTAGTTTTGTTATAACCTTTTGATAAATAAATTTTTAACTGAAAATTAACTTTTCGATAAAACATTTACGAACCTATGTTTATATAATATTTTTGCTTATTTTTATTCATAGAACGTGCTAGCCTCATTTTGCGAAACAACATGAGATTTTCGGTTTAGGTGTATGCTTTACAAAGGTAGTTACAAAACAGTCAATTTAAAGGTATTTTAAAAGGGATTTTAAAAAATGTAGAGGTACAATTGATGATCTATAAAATAGTATCCCACGAGATCATTTTCCATAATAAAAAAAGTACCATTTTTTCTTTGTCTTAAATTTAAAATTTCGCAATAACAGTAACCTTTATTATCATGAAATTAGCCAAGTTTCATATTCAATTTAAACGATCGACAACACAAAATACGAAGATTCCAAATGTAAAATAATTATAATTTAGAAGCAAAAATGTGTCCAAAATATTATTCAAGAATTCCAAGAAAATACGAATCACGGAGTAACGTAAAGAATGTCGAGAACTTCATAATATTGGCACGAGATCGGAAACAGACGGAAATACTTGAATTTCTTAATTTCTCAGAATTTTAAATCGCACAATTTTCATCATAAAAATGAACGATCCTATGAGTCTCGTAAAAACAAAGAAAAATGTTTGCCTAATTTTGGTTCGATGGTAAAATAACCGCGAAAAATCGGCGCGAGAACGAAGTAGGGTGACGAAGAAGCCTGTTTGGCAGTCGCGACGCGGGTCGAGGTCGAGTTCGAGTTCTTCGAGTTCCTCGCCGGATTTGCGAAGCTTATTAATGCCGGCCGTTCTGTGACAACTGGGTCGAATTTTTCATTGATGAATCACGAGGCGCCGTCCACCGAATTTCGAGACTCGTGCGTCCCAATTCTCCTTCTCTTAATATTTCTACTGAAATACAACATCTGCAATGCCGATGATAAATTCGCCAACTGTTGTGTCTTCTTCGTATGCGAAAGTCTGGAATTTCTCAGTCAGATTTTTATTTAAAAGATTTTATTTAATGAATAACAACACGTGATTCCTGTTTCGATTATGGTAAAATGGAACTGCTATTCGGTATTTGGTATTTCGAAAAGTATAGAATGTATGAAAATGTATGAGGCGTGTTTTCCTTCTTTTGAACGTTTATCCCGAATTTATTCGTTTTATTAGAGCAGGAATTTTTATTCAGGAAAAACAAGTTAGCAAATATCTGTCTCTGATATAATGGGACTTTTATTTTATACGATGTATGCACGAGTTTATGAATCGATCTAATATATCAAGCGTATTTAAAAAGAGAAGTTACCAAAGTTCAAAGAACATTTTCTTCGACTTAAAATATTTCAGACAAAAACAGAGTAAACGTCAATAAATATAGCGAGAAGAATGAAGTTATTGAGAAGTAGAACATGGTCTCAGCGCTTCGGAAAACTTCATGAATGGATGACGCAGCGAGACGAACGCTTGGAAGCTTCCATGTATCATGGATATATTAATACGTTATGCGAAAAGTTTAAATTCGTTCGAAAATCCAGGTTCACGAGTCTGTCTGGAACGACGCCAGTCACGATGCTTCTAACGATTTTTCTACAACCTTCGTAATTGCCTCCGGATCGTACGAAGTTGTTCGTTTATCGCGCCAGAAACACGGAAGTTTAAATATCATTTAGTGCAAATACAGTGTCGAATCGAGCTATGAATCATGCGAACTCACAAAATGAAAATATAGCACGTGCAGAGTTATAAATAGATGAAGATATTAATTCTTCAGTTGCATGAATTTTGCATTATTTCACTTGGTTCCAGCACGTGTATTCTAAACGAACTGTTATTGTCTATGCTATTTTTCGTTTGGTAGAAGCTATGTAAACGATGACGCGCTGATTCGTTCGGGGAACGAATTTTTCTTGATTTTTGCCAAGCACGTTACCAGTCGACGAACACGTGCCAAAAGAATCTCTAAAAATAAAATTCACGCGTAAAAGGAACGTCTTTCGTTACGAGAACAGGGGAAAAATATTTGAAAAAGCAGAAAGTTAGAAGCGTTCCTGGTCCAAATTTACGTCTACATTTCATTCATCAAGAATGTTTTTATTTTAAATAATACAGATAATAATGTTTATTTTAATGCACTGTTCATTGTTTTAATTGAATTTTAAAAATGTTTCTCATGTGTTTTGCCTGTAATGTTAATCGTAAGTCATTTTGTCAAAACGCACAGAAACAAAGGCGCGCCCGTTACGTCAACAACGTTATTTAGACATTTGAAACGGGGCAACGTATGTGTCAGTAACAGCGGAAGTGTTCAAATATATAACGCCATCTTTCTCAAAAGAAAAACAGTGAAAAAAAATATGAAATATTTTTAAATTCATGTTCCTTTTCAAATCCATACTCATCTTTTTCACGTCCACATACATATTCACAACCATATCGCGTTCGCCACTAAAAAAAAAGTGGTTTTTCAGTATTCGAAAATTGACGAATATGTAACAAATATTCCTGCAAATTTGCATGCCATTCAAAATTACCGATCCAGAACAGTGTTTTGAATTTTATTACACTCACGTTCGGTTCGTTGCAAACATGCAGCAAACAACGAGCATAAAGTGCAATTATCGAGTCGCTGGAGAAATCGAATTAACCAAACGAGAAGTATAGCATTCTGGAAATGGGAAATCGGTGCACGAAACGAATCAACGACGTTTTCGTTCTTCGTTAATTGTTTTCAACGCGAGTTGCGTATGATTTGTTGTTTTATAAGAATTTTCATCGCAAGGTCGTATTATTTATCGCGCAATCAGTTATCAGTACGCCGCAGGATAATCCGCATTCTCGTTGAAGTGAAGCGTTCGGTACGGGAATCCGTGCGACCGCATTTTCAGTTTATTTTTGTTCATTTTTCGACTCGGGTGTTAGTTGTTAGGTACATGGGAATACTTTGACATGATATATTTAGAACAGGGGAAAAATTTGTTAAATTCGAGAGTATACGATATAAATATAAATTGTTCGAAAATAGGCGAATCCATGAAGATTTGTGAAATTAATCACATTAATTGATGTTATAACAATGAACATTTTTTAAATGTCCAAGAGGTTTGCAAAGATACATATTTCATTCTAAAATCAGATAAATTGATATTATGTAATATATATGCTGGCTTTAGTAACACTTCCTTTTTACTCATAGTGTATTGAATTAAAAAATAGCTGTCTTATAAAAAACAAAAGATGTAACTTATCGTTGGACTGTCGATATTTACGCAGATTCATATTTTTATGAAGGTAATTAGAAAAATGGAATCTATAGATAGAAGATCATTGGCGGGAGTTGGAATACAAGCGGAAAAACAAAACACTTAACTGCGGCAGAATGTTTGCTACATGAGTGTATACTAATAAACGTAATTATACAATCGTGAATACCGTTTTATGGAAAAGTAACAAATTGGTAACCCTATTATATATTACAATCAGCACTATAGCTTGAATGTTCCATATATTTTTGCGTATTATGTACAATTTGTACATTTTCCCACCTTCAAATTTCCCATAAACGCATAAAAATTCGCATTCTATTCATCACGTTTTCTCCTGTAGTCTTCTGAAAAAATTTCCCTCTTCCGTAAAAACTTATCAAGGAACAGCAATCACTTTTCAAACTCGTATTCCATCGAGTCGAAGCTCTTTCGAAGAGGCATCGTCGTATATAATAAAAGGCACGCACTCGGCGCATTAAGAACGATTCGTTGTTGTTTCAACAATGGCTCGCTTCGGTGCCGTTGCACCCCGAATGAAAATGCTCGCCGCCAATTACGGTTCAACTCGTTTCTTACACGGACGAAAACACGAAATCGCGGAAACGTAGACACATGCTCTGAATGGGAATCAGCGAGAGAATGCGTCGCGTCGGGACGCGTACTATTTATGCGGCTTCATTCGTAATACCGTGGCCTGGCTTTCATTTGCGAGGGACATCAACGAGACGGTTCTTTGGATGGAAAAGAGGGTTGGAGATGGTGGGGCTATTGTAGGTGAATAATTATTGTTTCGTTAGACAAAGATTGATAACGTTTGGACAGTGTACGAGAAATAATTTGTTGACAAGGGTTGATATGATTATCCAGAAATTGTTGTGGAATTTAATAATCAAGGAAGGCGGAAATTGGAGAATGTTCGCTATCTTAACAGCAGTTTAATTGTGTAGGTGGTAATATAATCAAGGTATAATTCAAGACTTGATTTTATATGCAAGTGTAAAATGGTGAGTGGCAACTCATTAAATACACGTACGTTTTTATATGATTTCTGATTAACGATTTATAAACTAATTGAATACATTGCGCATAAATCTGTATTCTTCATTTAAAAATATAATAAAAACAATTAAATGCGTGGGAAAATTTATGAACTATAAACACTGTTAGATATATTAATATTATCGAATTCTTCTTCAAGATGAAATTAGAAGGCATCTTTATTTTCCTTCTCTTGTAAATTGCGCTTTGTATATTAAACTAATAATTGTGTTGTTTCACGAATTTGTATTCATGAAATTGATTGAATATCACAAACAAGAAAATTGGATCGAAATAGGAAGAAAGACAAATTGGTAATCTTGAAACACATGTAACTAAGGAACAAGTAGATTTGGCTATCCTAGTAAGACTTACGATATCGATGGTTTACCGCATAATAAATATTGCAGGTCCACCTTTTGTGAAATTTAAATCTTTATATGCAAATAGTTGTTGACGGTAAAAATCACATTTATATGTGCAGATATTAACATATATAATGTTTCTAAAAGGAATCAATGCACAATTTGCAACGTATTTTATGATAAATTGATAAAGATAAACACAAAACAAAACGTATTTAATCATAAAATACCATTGAACTATTAAACCTGTTTTTTTTCAAAAATGTTAAAAGGGAGCATACGATACTTCTGCACCAAATGATCGACGTAACACTGTGCGATAATAAATCATACTAAACTTGACTTCCTTAAAAACCAGATTGTTTTAGTTAATTGATTTCATTTAATTCTACCTAATTTCAGCCAAGATTCGAATCACGAAAAATAAGCCGAGGTAATCCTGTTATGATGAATTTTCGTATTGCTTCTCTGTATCGTTTAAATAGAAAATTCATGAAATGTCCGCGCGACGTTATTATTAAATGTGGCTGCGTCGCACGGTCAGATAATTGCTCGACATCCAAGAACTCAGTGGGTGGTTTCGTTGTCGCGAAAATATACGGTGTATTTGACGGTTCTACGTGGCTGAATTTCTGCCTCTGTTTCGCCGTTTTAATCGTGACTGGGCATTACATGCGCAAGCACGAGGAAATGTTAGATTCTCGTAATTAAACCTGCAATTATCCGGCATACAGGCGGATACATATTGATCGCGATAATTATGAACCGGCCGTTATCCTATTATTAATTTCTCATTCGAAGATCCCGATTATTCCGCAAACTTCGACCGCGAAACGATCGTGTCGATTCGCAGTTTCTAGCTGCCGTTATACGTATTCGGGGAACATTTATGCTGCATTTTCATTAATAGATTTAGCCGTTAATCGATGATGATGGAATTGGTTCGCGGCGCGGAGTAATGGAAGATGGTATCCTGTTTCTTTGGATGTTAGTCGTTCTTGGTCATTAACTAATTCCGGATTTGTATATATTTATGGAGGCGTTAAAATGCTCATAATAGAGAAAAATACAGAAAATATCCAAAGTGTACTATTCGTTACGATGCTGAATAGGCGAAACAAATTTCTGTCTACGTTAATGTTTCGCGGTTAGGCCAGTTCGAACATAACGCTGTACTTCATGTGTTTTACTTTGTACTATTCACTACAGAATATAGCTAAATAAATTACTTGTCAAAATTTTGATAACCTTAATTTACAATGTTTGAAGACGTTACATGGATTTTGTCAAGTTTCCAAATTATTATACATTTCATCAAAAATTGGCAAGTATCCATTTTAAGCGATTGTATATTACTATTTCAATAGCAATTAACTTTGCTAAAAGCACCTTAATTTTTCCAATCTTTTATTGCAGAACTCTTGATCAGTTTGGCTTTCGAATTCTCAATTTTAATTAATCGATTTATTATACTTCGATATTTCTAGATTAAAGCTTTCTTCCGCAATTATTTTCTTCTATTGCCTTGGCATACAAGTCCATCACTTTGTAGTTCTATCTACCACGAAAGGAACATCTGAAGATAATCTTTCGTTCCTTTAGGGGCAACGATCAACCGATATTCACGTAAACCCCGTGAATACTCTAGAGAGGGGCGCAAAAATGATTTTTCGCGGTGATTTATAGCGTGGAAAAAAATATTGCTCGCGCAGTTGGTGCTTTATGACGCACGCTAATGAAGCCCGAGGGAGCGTGCAAAAGCTCGAGAGTTTTACGGAGAGCGAGGCGGTTTGACGAGGATCTCAAAGCTGTGGACGCGTTCTTTCTTTTCGTTTCTGACCGCTTTATAATAATCATGATCGTGGCCATTTGTCGTTTTATTGTCGCTTTCACAGCGCTTTTAGTCGTACGGCTACCCATCGACTAGAAAACGTTTGATTCGCTCTTCTGATGTCGCGAAATAGCAAGTTGAGTGATTCGTAGTTGAACGAATCGATATAGCAAAATTCTATAGTATCCTGACCAGGTTCTAATCTTTTCTGCACGTGATTATAATCATTCAACGTCATGCGATTCACTGGGTTTGAACAACTTGGAGCGATTAAAGTGAAAACATCAGATTGGTTAATAATTGAGCCACGCTGAAGTCAGATTGATCAAGTAGATCGATGTTATTCGTTTTCTGAAAAGTTAAACGCTAGTCGTGTTTTCTAATATCTGTCAGAACTATGAAATTGTCAATAATTCTATTTGTTTCAAAGAATGATCAGCATGGCTTTTGGAATAAGCGATTTAATATTCGTTTAGTTTGCCGTAGTTTGATATCTCTAACATCAACATTTTCCTGTATAATTATTTTGTTGAATTATTTTGACATGTAATCTTCTTTCTGTTCGTAAAAAAAAAATTGTTTTGAGGCTTACAAAATTAAAATAGAATTTATGTCGTTAATAATAAATGTTATTTAATTGACGTCAAACGAAGTTTCTAGCACGTCATCGTTCTGTTACGGGAAACATGTGCTGTATCAGATACGTCGGTTAACGTTAAGGGGCTTATATTACGGATTAATCGTATTCATAACGAAAATAATTTATTGATGTTTGTTTCATAATGATAATTCATTGGCGTAACATTCTATTATGGCTACGATTTCCGTTATAACAATTATAATTCGAGTTAATTTAACGCAGAATTTCAAATGTTTGCAATTATTTATATATAGATATCTACAAATATCACAGTACATTTTTAGTATAAATACATTTTTTTATGTATACATATATGTGTGTGTATATTTACATTGAATTCTTCCCTATCATTATAAATATATATAAAAGATTATAAGTTCGTAAAAGAAGATGGTAATAATAATCTTTATAATTGCAGTTATAAATAGCAAGAGTTAATTGGAATTTTTCGTTAAGATTGGAATATCTTAAAAAAATATTCTTTAACTCATGTTTAGATTTCATGAAATAAATGGCCGTAGAATGGTCGTGAATGACTTTCATTAAATATCGTGGGATTTTTCCACGTCGTGTGCACAAGTGAATGAAAATGAGCGAAGATTGGTACACAGTGCCATTTCTGCAGGCTATAGCGTCGCAAGAAGTTAAATGAGCTGCGATAAAGGAAAATATGAGTCTAGCATAAGAAACGAATGGTTCGTGTGTTACCGTATACCAATGCGGTTATGATACAGATGTAGGATATGAAATAGACGAAATATTTCATATATTTTGAGCTTATATTTCCTTGTCAGGCCTATTATAATGTTTATTACAAAGATATCTTAAAATATTACCAATTCAAACGAATAAAATTTCTTAATAAGATAAAGTGAAAGGTATTTCTTCTAAATCAATTGAGAAATTGTGGAATTGTAAAAAGTGAAACTTCGAACCAATAGGATTATAAATTACCTGATCTCGCATCTGACAAATAAAAAAGCAGAATGTTTTTCATATTCATCCAGAATTTTTTATTCTATTCTCTAGAAAAGAAACAATCCTGCACGCGCTCCCAAACTAACAAACTACAAGACAAAATTTCTCTCAGAACTTTCATACTTATCCAAAACTCAATTATCGCCACGATATTCGAGGAGAAAAAAGGATGCCCTCGTATGTTTTCCAGAAAATTCTCCATTCTGTTTATTACATCCAGAAGAACAGACAACAGTGAACAGGAACACTCCACGATACGCACGATTCGCCTATAGCTCTGCCTCTCGCTCTTTCTCTCTCCCTTTCTGTTTCTCTCTGGTTTCGTTTCGTTTTCATTCGCCGCGAATCCGACCGGTGTACACGGTCGTGTTGTTTTGCATAATGCACATTGGTGGAACAGCACCGGAGTCGCTTCACTATTTACCGGTGACGGCTGAAAGCTTTTTGCGCTCCCTTCGTTTCTGTGGAACGTTTGGTCGCGCCTCGACCAGCCGTTTATTCCTCTCGCAACCACCAGCTGCGACGGCCGTCTCCGGCGAAATTGCAAACTCGCTTTGCCGTCCGGTAAATATAGCGCGACAAACGAAATCTCGAAACACACCGGGCTTTTCTGCTTGACAGACAATTTTCCCGCGAATATGTCTCGTCTCGCCGTCGCGCGAGAACACTGCGCGCGTACTTGGTAATTTTAGTAAATGGATGCAAATTTGTGGAAAGTAAGTGTAGCGAACACAGGTTAGGAAAATGCTAGAATAGTCGCAGTGTGTATTGTTATAGGTAGATAAGAAAGAGTTCGGATACTGGAATAATGGTGGTGATAATTGGCGTAGGTAAAACGATTCAAATATTGGAATAATCGGTCAATAGGGAAATTAGAGTATTATTGAAAAATTTCACCTTTTGAAACACGCATATAATGGCTACAATAAATATTGGTACATTCTTCTTTACTTCAATAAAGCGTCTTTTTATTGGCTTTTATATATTTCATCTTCGTAGTATCAAATTTTCGTAGTCATGTAAAAGCATTATTTTAAATGACAGGAATATACTTACACCTAATACTAATCAGTATGTAAATGGTATAATAAATACCATGGTGTGGCAATTCTATTTCTAGCCACTGTACATAAGAATATTTTAATCTGAATTAATTAAAGTTTGAAGCTGTCCGTATAACCCCATAATAACTGCGTAAAAGAACATCATAAAGAAACAACAAATTGAATATACGAATATTTCATTAATCTCTTTCAATGCTACGTATTAAGATATTAAACTAATATCAATGCACGCATCAATATTAAAAATATTACCATGGAAAATGAAATTGTTCTGTGCGTGCATTAGCAATGGCAGAAACGCCGATATATCCCGCGACGGAATCATTTCATGAAATTGAAACTGTGGGCAATTATCGGTCAGAGCGCGACTGCGAGCCAGGGGATCATTCGTGGCGACATTGACGGCTAATTAGTGTCGCATTTTCATGGACTCCGTTGACGCTGATTTCCACGATGAAATGTGAATATTACTGGCCAGATGGGAATAATTCGCTTAAAATTCGCGCTTCGTCTACCGCATAGGATATTTTTGTCGCTTAATCGCATTCGTCGATGGAAATAATTAACTTTATGTCATCTATAAGAAGCATTTAAGCGTCGTGCATATAGATTGTTACATAAAAAATATTATATTGTATGGTATGGTAAGCAATATATAAAAGTCCTTCTATTTTCAAGCATATCCTGTATGAAAAACATTTTTATTAAGATAAAATGTCACAAGCTTTCACTGTATAGTTAACACATTCTGTGCTAATATGATTAAATGCTGTTTTATTATTACTTCATATTTATACATATATTTTGTGTTCAAAAATAAATATGTTACTATACATCGTTATAGACGCACGCATGCTTTATTTAAATAACGTTATGTAGATTTAAATTGCGACATGTGTGACAAAATTAAACAGATCCGGTTGAAAGTTTATTCAATTAAAAAACTGAGATGAATCATATTGAGAAATTTTATTCTGAGTTTATTCAGAAACTCTTTAATAGGGATGATCAATAGAATTAAATACAATAACAAAAGTTTTCTTAATTACAGGAATTTCAATTTTCTTATTTTTTCCATTATTTATTCTTCTTTCGATCATGACAACGTTACATTTTATTCTAACAGTCGTAATATTTAATCGGAAATTTGTCTTCCGATCATAATTACATAAATTTCGCTATTCTTATGATCAGTTTCTATTATAACTATTTCGTTGATTCCATCCCTCTTGTATCAATACAAACAATTATGATACTTTTATCTACTCATAACTTTAATTACAGCATTTCACCCAAAATGCTACAGGCTCTTGTATAATATCTGGAATGCAAAGCATTCGGCTAGAATGACATCTTCTAGGGTTTTAAGGTTACCATAACCGAAAATAAGGATCGTTTTTTATCAAAATACGGAGCAAAATTTTTCGTCAACCTGTTGATGTTCGATGTCCTCGTTGATTTTCACGATACTTTTTTTTTAAATTTGTTGCTCTTAACCCACTGTATGGCTTACTCTGTATGCATTTGAATCGTGGAATTGAAGTTGAATCTATGGGATTAGGTTTCTGTTACTGTCTATTCTCCGATAGACCATGATGATATACAGAGAGCAGTAAATGGTATACGGCAAAATAGGCATTTGGAGCATTGGCATGGGCTGTGCCATAAATTTCGCATAGCTTTCGATTAGCGCTCTTTACGATCAATGGCTAAGACCTATGTCGGCCAAATGTTCATAAAACTGAATTTTGAAAACCGTTCATTTCCGTGGAAAATGACCCTCATTTTCGATTTCAACGATCTAAGATACCACGACACATTCGGATCAATTTTGTGCTATGTCCAATTTTTTATTAAAGTTAGTTATGCTCGTATATCTTTTTTAATAAAATACTTTTTTCACCAATTTCTACAAATGGGCAAAGAAAGAGGAGGGGTAGAAATCAAGAAACATGGTGCCATCCGGGAAATAATTTCAACAGTGAAAAACGCGTAAATCGATAGGACGGTTAGGCTCGATTATACTGTTCATTTGGCCGCCTTTTTTCCTGGGAATCATGGCCGCAAATCGTACTAAACGTTTTGCCGATCGCAGCTGCAGCTGTGACTCGCAGCTGTTTCCAACATACTGATAAAAAGAATGGCCGTTTGCCGCATTAACCAGCGAATATTGCGCAAGTCGCTGGATTCGACCATGTTCGCGATATCAAGCGCGGAATGCAAAGAAATTCTGTTCGATATTGGATCGCCACGCTTGCGTTACATTTTTACCATATCATTTTATTTATTCCACTTTTTTTTCCTGTAAAAGATATCGGTTCGATTTTGATATCACAAACGATATCGTCGTTAGTAGCGTCGTTATAGTAATTGTTAGGCGATATCCAGCTTAGTGGTTTTGAAAATTGCCTTTTTAAAAATGTGAGAAATTTTTTGTGAAAGGAAAATATTCAATAATTATAATATAATAATAATAATTAATTGTCATAAAATGTTATTTAAAAATGAATTTAATTTATTCAATCCTGTTCTGTTGTTTGAAAAATATGAAAAAATTTTCCTCTCTAAAAGACAGATTAAGATTGATATATCATAAACGCTTGCCATTGGAATTAATTCGACAATATTAAATCTCTGTCGTTCTGAAATTGTTACTTTTAAAATATAGAAAAACTCTGTTGTTTCTGATGAATAGATAATCAGTGCAAAAATTAATTCTCTATAGATCTTTCTTGAAAGATTGTCTATTTTTTTATATTTCTATAGTGATGAATTAAAAACTTTAGTGGGTTGACATATTCATTTTCAAACACGAAACACATTCAAAATTGCGTTTAATTTTATTAAATATATCCAACAACTCTCAATATAAAGATTCGATTTGGACAAAAGATAAGACGCAAAAGGACATTAAACAAAGACGTAGAGGTTACACGAGAGTTCTTTCTACAACACAGTATATCCCGGAAAAGAGGCATTTTCCCCAAGAAAATAAATCGAATAGACAGAGAACCGTATTACTTGACCTAATATTATCTTAATCTAATGCAAGATACCAGTAATCAGCTGACCATTTGCAGGTAACAAAAATGGCATTCTCCTCATTAAAGCAACAGACCAAACCTACTCGTTTATCGAACCATTTTTCCAGAAGCGCTCTCTCAAGTTTCTTTGTGCTGCGCATCGTGCCTTCAAGACCAGTCCACTTGCGTCACTTCCACTTTGTACACGTGGGCGTGGAGAAACGTTTCATTCGGGTGCAATTAATTAAAATCACGAGACAAGAACGTTAATTAAATCACGGCCACCGACAGAAACGTACTGAATTTGATAGAAACTCGTCGACAAAGAGACGCGTGGGCCTTTCAATGGTAAATGGGACGCGAAATTTTTAAGGCCCACGCGTTGCAACTTTGTTTGGAAAATAAGAGAATAGCGATTTTTGGTAATGGAAGGTTACGATATGTGGTATTTCAATGTATACGGCGAAATGGTGGCAATTAATGGAAAATGAAGTAGAGTCGTAGAGAACTGTGTCCGAAAATACGCAATAATTATTAATTATTAATTATGAAACTGGCGCTCTGTGGTTCATTAAATGACGATTATCTCGATTATTGATTAGGTATAACGTTGCTATTGATTTGAAGTTCTGTGAAGATTGGTCTAGGCCTTTGAACAGTTGATGAATTTGTTGGATTTGTTTGAACACGTTTGAGGTTTATAAAGCCATGTATACATTCGAAATTATTTGTATTGTCGTTTATAGGCAATTGAATATTTTTATCGGTTTGAGGAAACCGTATATGAACGTCATTAAAATGCATAAATCAGTGACAAATTGATAAGACAAAATAAATATAGAAAAAAGAAATGGAGAGAGCATACAAAAGGCAGTCCTTTCTATTGCCTTCTTTTTTATGGTTAATAATTCATAGTCTACGATAGAAATAATTATTCATGAAAATTAAACATTTAAAGTTAAACTGGAAATTGAGAATAGTCCACACAATCACAACGGTCAAGATTTCAAAATTTATTACCCCTGGAGATCGTCTTCTAACAAGACTTTAACTTTAAATAGATCAAACTGTATTCCTTATCACATTTACAATTCGTATTTCATAGGTGACTGTTATTATGTTAATAGTTAGATTCCTCTTAAATTATCGTTGTAATATATTCCTTAGAAAAGAGTTGATGACAGTTCGTGCTATACGTAGAGGAGCTATTTATCGTTACGATGTCCTAGTTTATTTGCAACCCGTTACAAAGTACCGGGTAGAAGTTTCCACCTAGTGGAGTCTGAAGTTCTTCCATAATACTTCAGAATATTCAAACTCCGGACAACGCAATCGATACACCCATTATACTTTACCATCAATGTCCAAAATAACACAGAAGTCTGGCGAAGAAAAAACATACTCAACTTCGATATCCAAAGTCCTAATAATACTTGCCATGATTATTATACAAAGAAGAACAAGAATCAACTCAAAATCTTTCTTTCGTCTCATAAAATATATTACAATTAATAACACTCTTCTGTTCCGATTAGAACAATAGAAAGCAATAATTGTTCTTAATGAATCACTAGATTATCAGATAGTAAGTTACTGTTCAGCGAGACTTTATTTCAGATTTATACATTTTTTATTTATACATGATTATACATTTATTTATTCATAATTTATACATTCTGAAATCGTAAAATCATAAATGTAATCATTCTTAACTCAACAATACTTTTCGTCTATCTATTATTTTACTCGGAAAGCTTTAATTAAAGAACTGGTCAAATTGATTTTCCAATTTTCCTTATAGGAGTAAAATCCAAAGAGATTGCTACTAATATTAAATTATAATATAAAGAGTAAAACATATAAGTAATACCATCTTGGAAATTAAGATTATTTATTCTGTATATGTGTCCATTTACAAGCTTAATAGCTTTACGAATCCATCAACAAGGAATATTTCACGTTAATTCAAGCAATCGTTTACCCAGCAATATTTCACCGAATCATTCCCGAGTATCGATTCTCTTCCAACAACTACCTAAGTAGAACCCAAAGTAATAGCTCAGTCACAATCCTTCGATTTCTCCAAAAGTAAAAAACTAAACGGAACCCTTCAGAAATAAACTTTCACCCCTGTTCACCATCTATCGTTGATGTGTTCTTCGTGTGTTTGGAAAAGAGTCGACGAAAACCGCTCGTAAACCGCTGTACAAACGCGTCCTTTCACTCGTTGCTCGTAATCCAAGGAGCCTAGTGTCTCTCCCAGAGGAGAGGAGAGGGGACACGATTACGAGGGGATCGGGAAAAACCCACGGGCCATTAATCAGACGTTAAGCTCGGGAAAAGACAGAGGCCGAAAAGCTCGGTCTGATCGGCTGGTGGTTGCTTTTTACGAGTTCACCGTGCAGATTTTGCGAGAAACGGAACTCTTCTCGCCGCTATTGACCTATTTTCCTATATGGTACGTGTGTTCACGTACCACACGTTCTTGGTTTTATCTGGAGGTCGCTTCTCCTACCGGTCAGCCCGGTCGATCGGTTTTCATTGCGGGAATAGAAAACAGGGACACGATGTAACTCGCTGTTCGATTTGTCCGTTTCCTTCTTTCTTTTTTTATTCTCCCTCTCGTTCTTTTTTATTTTAGAGTAATGAGAAGTAAACGTAGGTATCGAATGTTTTCCGTCTGATTACCATTGCAGCGGATTGGGTTATATCGATTATTTTATAGTTCGTTTTTGTTTTATATTGTGGTGGAATTTTTATATGGAATTATGCTTTAATTACAGTAGGCATGATGATCAGTATGTTCTTTCATTTCTCATAATAATATCTGAAATTAGATATTCATATGTTCGTATCTTTTTGAAATTTTACTTCATTAAATTATCACTCTGTTATTATAAATATTACATCAGGTCGGATCGTCTTGTTAAAAATCAAAGATTTATAGAAATCATTTTATAAAAATACGATGGAAGAAACATCTTTCTTCCTTAAAAAATATATTTCTCTTGTCAGATTTCTTCAGACATTCTTGGTTTCCTGTTTTCTTGCCTCTCTATCTTAGAGGATTTTTACATCGTCCTGGAGAAGCTTAGGAAATATACGTGTGATGTCCAAGCTCGTGCGAACGGATTCTATTTTCTCTCAAGTTTCCTTTATATTTTCTCCACTTCTATCTGATATTTTCTCTACTTCCATTTTTATTTAGTCCGCTCTTTTTCAAGCCTTACTCAAAATCAGCTGTATCTCTTCGCTATCGAATCCATATCGATATTTGCTTGTAATAATTCATTATTAAAATTTACTCTTAATTCTCTTTTTCACTAATTTTAACAAATTTAAATTTTCTGCTATTTTTTAATACATCTCTGAACTGATTATATATTTCTCGAATATTCATACCAAATTTGGGAAGAAAAGCATCTTTAATATTATTCATTGTAATGGAAGTGTCATTCTGTGATTAGTTTGTTATAGGATTATGTCTGCTTTTTTAAGAAGAGGATATAGATGTAGTAACGTGAAGGATAAGGTAGACTTGACAATTTGGAAAGTGATTTATGACCTTATCTAGCTCGCTTTATGCTGAAAGGAATTTTATTAGTGTGTAGGACTCAACAACTGTCGGGCTGGTGTCTGCAACGGTATAATATCCTTTTACACGATCCATTTTTCATCCTCTGTTAAACTATTTTATTCGAAAAATAGTTCCTCTTATCAACTCTCGAAAATGAGAAACGTAGACATCTATTATTGCCTCAAGTGGAGGAATATTTCGAGAAATATCTCTATTACGAGTTAATCTAATAATTGTGCGCGTATTCTTATGAAAATTATTTCTTGCACTGATTTCACTAATAACGATAAAAAGGTATGGAACGTACTATTTAAACAATTTCGTACTTCTATGAATATAATTAGAGAATAAAAAGGGAAATGAGCAGAAAGTTGTTTCTTGTACTGCTTTCACTGATAGAAGTAAAAAGAGACGATGCTTACTATATGAATAATATCACATTTTTATGAAAGTAGTCAGAGAATAGAAATAGAAATGAGCGTAATTAAAGTAAAGGAGAATTAAAGAATGAAATATAATTCATTATTATAAAATTTTATTTTATTAAATAAATAACGTATTAAATATTATAATGCAAGAAATTGATTCAACGTTTTATACATTTTGGCTTATTTAAATTCCCTGTTGATTAATATATACAAATTTCTTATTTCTTATTTACGTAAGTTCTATTTTCAAAATAAAATCCTTATTTACGTAAAATTTCGCCAGAAAATTATCCTGTAACTGTTGATCGATCATATAAAAATTTCTCAGCTGCAAAGGGTGTAATCGAAGCAAAATGCGCAGTGCAGTAGCGACGGCCAATCAGAGGCTAATCGAATTGTATATCGAGGCGTTCACCGGAGAGAAATAAGCGCAGCATTGCCTGTGGAATCTATCTAGAAATCTATTTCTTCTTCGTGACCGCGTTACCAGGCCGCAAATAATGGACTTGCCCGGTCAACATAATTTTACGGTATCTCGACTTTCCACGGGACCACGCGTGTAAAGTGCGAGCACACCTGTTTCAACGATCGTATTCGCGGTAGTTGTGGTAGCAATAACGCTGTCACTGGACGCAAGGTCGTTGGTAATAAATTGCATTTTACTCCCCGTGTGCTGTGGTTAGTTTATGGAATCGTCGCTGAATGATAAATATACCGAACTGAATGAGGGACGATAGTTCGGACACGATTCGCTCTGTTTGACTTCCGCATCGTCCTCGCAATGTTTACGCTTGGAAAATTGGCCGATGATTTTTACTCTGTAGTCAACCAATTAACGCGACAATCGAATCGATGAAATATGACTTGATTAAAGGAACTAACGTTCAAAGTTCTGGGAATTTCATATTTTTTCTTTCTATCTATTCTAAAGGGATTCGAGAGTTTCGTGATATTGTGTTAAAGTTCAGAGTGTTTTATTAGATTTTATTTAGAATTATTCTTTAGAGATGGCTGATGTTAAAATATTATTTTTTACGGATGTTTGATATTTACAATTTTATAGTATTATTGTACGGTTCAGAATTTCTCTACATTTCAACTAGAATTATTTTTTAGAAATGTCGTGTGTGAAGGTTGCTTGTAGTTCGAGAGCTCTGTGATATGATATAATACATGATCGATAATATTTCTTTGGTTATTATTTATGGGAATAGCTTTAACATAATAATATAGTTTGTTTGGAACTCAAATTCAGGACTTTTATACTTTGGAGGATTTTCTCTTTTTTTTTCCTTTATATACTCAAAGAAATTCGGGTATAGTATTATATTTTATACGATAAAGGATGTTTCTACAGATATTGATAAAATTTATTTTTGAGAGTTATATTAGTTATTAGTCTTGTTAATTGTACTTTTATGTGTTCAAGAGAAAAAATTAAAGAATTTGTTTAACTCACTCTTACGAATTTAGTAAAAAGATCCTATAATTACGCAGGTATTTATAAACACAATTGGTACAACATGTTCTTACAAACAGTAAGCGCGTTTACGCAATTATTTCGTTCAACTGAGTCAAGTGTAAATACACGTAAATGAGAAAATGCAAATACAATCGGAATCAATTAAACCAGAAATGATTTCGTGTTCTATGCCATCCGAAACACAAGTATCCCACCTATAATTAACGCGTGAAGTGCACATTAGCCTGCATACCATAGACAAGGATGGAACCTATTTAATTTAACAACATGTCGGATTTCAAAGAATCTGCATCCTAACAAAATTAAATACTTTCCGCGAATATTCCGCGCTTGAAGGCGAACCTAGCATATTTCAAGTGCGCAATTTCACTTTACGTTTTTGTTATATCGCTAATTTTATTTTATCGCAATTATCTTGAAACTCGTTAGCAAATACATACAGAAATAAGAAATCTCTAATTGTGTGTGTGTGTGATACGGTATTATATTTATTATATTAATTTTATACATTTTTTGAAAACCAATATTATATTACGTTAATAATATTATAAACATCATATTATAATCTAAATTATAATTATTGTTATATTCTAACATTTATAATATTCCACCTATTAATTTCATAGATTTTAAACTTACTTATATTAATTGTATTATGAATAGTAATATATTTACAGAAAAGTTTCATAAAATTGATAGTTTAAAGTTAAAGAACATGTACAGTCATTGTGGAAAAGGTATTAATTTCGAACAGCAATTTCTGCCAAAGTTTCGCTAAAGTCAATGTATTTTAAGATTTGGTAATTCCCCAATTTTCATCTTGTTTTGTAGTTAAAGGTATTATTCGAAACCAGATTAATTTGTCGAGTGTATTCGTCTGCTCATTAATTCGACACCGTTGTTAAGTCTCCTCGTTAATCCTCATTAGTATGATTGACTAGACTACAGGCTGAGTCAGGGGGAAAGCTACTTTAGATTAAATTGAAACTCTCACAGTTATCCGAATTTATGCGTAACGAGAAGATTAAACTTCTATCATTTCATGTATATTTTTAAAGAGAAACAAATTAAAACAGCCGCGTTGTGCCACCACATTTTTCAATAACATTACACGTTTTATTTGATCAAACGAACGAAATTGAAATTAATTATTCATTTGTACACCGAGTTCAAATTGAATTAACTTCATGCAAAATATGAAATTTAGCTTTAGACCTTAAGGAACAAAATTATAATTGATCAACATCAATTTTCATAATCCAAAATTCTGCTCATTGATTTCAATTTGTAGAGATTATCCACATACTATATACCAGCGTGCACGCGTACCGAGCGAAAGTTCAAAGTCGATTTTCTCGAAAACAAAGCCTCAAACGAAAAATTTTTATTCTATATTTTCGACTTATTTTTTCGCGTAGAATCACCCCCTTTCCGCTTGTACCACCAGTTACCAACCACCCTATATATTATCAGAAATATTATAAAAAAAATAAGACGATATTTTCTTAAATAATTTCTATATATCTTCTTAGATATTACCAAGATATTAGTTAATCTATAACATTTCTATACAATATTATGAATTTTCCATTTAGACCATTTTGATACTTCTATTATTAATCACGAATAAATGACAAGAGAACTCCATCAGAAAAATCCCTTTTCATCCGTCCCAAAATAAGGCTTTCCAAATCCCGAGAAGATCCAAGAAATTTATCAAGCAGGTCAGAATTTCCGAATCACCCAGTGTATCCCTCTTGTTCGCTAATACCGCACCGTCAGACGTTCGAGACGAGGCAGGATAATTAATTAGAATGAACGAGAGGGTGGAATTCGCCTGTGAAAGATTAGGTGGCACGCAGGGGACCGAACCGAGAACGTTATATTCCTCTGGCTGTGTTACCCGACGTTTCTCACCCCTTTTCGAGTAAAGGAAGCGCGATCGATGCCAGGAGGAGGAAAACGCGCCGGTGTCGACGACCTCGTGCTCTGACGCATACAACCAACTCCCCTTTCGTCCGTTCGAAAATACCTACTATCAGCCAGAGGAGAGTACGTTCCTCTGAATCGTTCCGCGTTATTCCCCGCGCTGTTTTGTCGTCGGTTTTGTCGAGATTCGCTCGGAGTTCGTTGGCCCCGCGACAATAGCAACTTTTTCTTCCTTTGAGTCGGTTCGCGGGATCGATGGTGCTTTGTAGTAACCAGCTTAATAATTGGACGAGAAATGTTTTGCCAGTTGTGCGTAAGTGCCTCTGGGGTGCACGCTTTGTACGTGTCGTAGAACTTGGAAAGTAGATTTTGGCGGATTAGATTTAAGATACGGTAGCTGATAAAGGAAAGTTCAAAATTGATAAACTATGAAACTCAGTAACTTCTGTACTAAAAACTTTTGTACTGAATTGATAGCAGTCACCTATTCTGTGGTACGTATTATATTTATCCGTTGTTCCTATAATATACATATATAGACTCATTTTATGAAATTTTTTATACTTCTTATTTTATGAACTTTCTTTTGTCCGCCAACTGTTATAATTATAATTCATAACGTTTTAACTCTTATGTGGGCAACCAAAATTCTGCGGTTATTCGATAAATGTGTAAGCAAACCTAAAGCTTTAATATTTAAAACCTCTGCGTTAACTCTGTTACAGAAACATCCAAAGAATGAAACAATGAGAAGTTTTGCGTTATTTTCCTTAAAAACTAAAAAAAAGAGACGAAAAAATATAGAAATTGGTACGCAGAACAGGATTAATCGGGATAAATGAGTTAACTCGTCATTTCAATTTTATATATTCTTTATAGTAACGATTAAGTTAATATCTGTTCCGATATTGTGAAAATTAATTCTCTTTCAGGATGTGGTAAAGTGTGGTAATAGCAGGAAGAACTTAGAAAATAAGCAATTTATGTTCGTGATATAAAATATACTACGTACATGTTTATTCATAATAAATTTTAATAATTCCTATAGTATAAACTAAAATATAACATTTATTGCGTGCCCTGTTTCTTTATAGCTTTCTCAAAGCCTTCTCATACTACTTTGTATCATAAAAGGGTCGACTATTTTTATTAATAATATGCCGATGATAAAAAGAAAACCTGCACTTTAGCTGGAGCTCTTTCTTTTGTTGACGAGTGGTAAAATAGATCTTGTAGGCGATAACTCTTAGGGCTATTAAAAGATTCGAATCGGAGTTTCGATTTATTTGCTCGCGGTACATTGGATTTCAAGGGCGAATTATGGATTATCGATTTATTTTCTTTTTTGCTTCATTTTGTAAAAATTTATTTTTTCATTAATTTATTCGAATAAACTGTTATCTCAATCATGTCTTATCTACTTTGGCATATTAAAATATTCAAATTGCAATCTTCCTCCCATCAAAATCTCTTAATCCCATCAAAATTTCAAAGTCGCTGAACTCGTTGGACAGTGAAATCGCATCACAGACCGACACGTGCAATTTCGTTAATTACAGTCGGTCCAGTGGCAATGAGCGTAGTTGAGAATTTTGGGGATGTTTGAAACGTTTCGCTTCGTCTGGGACAGAAAGTAGAGGTGTCTGGTTTAATCAGGACGAGGTGGAAGCCACATCACGACATGTCTGACCTCAGACCGACATATACTACTGCCGAGTCAAATAGTTCCATCTAACACGATATTCTATATCGGGCTACCGTGAAAATTCCAAGACCAATATAAATTACGGACGATTAACTAGGGGTAGTTCGTGCGTTTCGGCTATTCAAGCGTATCGTACCGTGAGATAATTGCTGAAATTCACGATACGCGTCAGGTGTTGCCTGGGAAAATATTAATATTTCCTCTGGTAATTAGTACGCTGGTGAGCTCGTTTCTGCTATCGTATATTTCATCTGAAAAAACGGGAGCTTTTGTTTGAAGATGGTTTTACATCTTAGAGTGGGTTCAAAGTAGAAATAGTTTTAATTAATTTGGATTTTTTTATTAATTTTTTTTAGCCAACCGATTATATTTGTGGCAATTGAGTTTGATTAAATTGTGGTTAATTACATCGAATATTTCTTTGTGCAAAATATTTTTCTCAATTAGTAATTTAGTAGCGTTAAGAACTTGGTCTATTTCATTGCAAAATATACCTGTAATTGTGTCGATGATCGATAACAAGGAACACATGAAGCGCTTAGAAAGCCAGACAATGGTTGTATCAGGTAACTTACAGTCAGGAAAGTTCGTATTAAGAAATCATTGTTTTCTGTTACCATTTCATCCAGCATGTAACAAGAAATATTACGAAATTTCTGAATTCCATTTCTGCAAGAGCGTAAGAATTTGAAGTTCAAACATTTGAAGAACCTGGGAATTTAGAAATTCGAAGATCGATAAGTCGAAAATCAAGAAATTGAAAAATTCGAAAGCAACTCGCAAGTTTAAATATTTGGATAATCGGATACTTAAAAATAAAATGTTTAAATTATCTAAAATTCGAAACTATACAGAACTTGATAGAGAAGAAAACAAGACTCGGAGACCCAAAGATTCCATATAAAATCGAATTTTCCAATTCCCGTTCCACGATCAAATATAAATACTCTTCGATATTTAAAACTTCCGCCACCTCCAATCGTAACACGGTTATCACCATTTTCCATACGGTAGGTTTCCATGTACAGTTGCTTTCCGTTCAAGCTGCTGTAGCGATATCTCGAGGCATGTAACACGCTCTTATCACGTAAAATCGACCAAGGTGCAAACAAGATGCGGCATACGGCATATAGCATCACGACATCTAACCTCCTGAAATGATAACATTGCGGTTGCGTTGGGTTGCTCATGGCACACGATAATTTCTAGCTGAAATTCCTCTTCTCTGTTAATGTTGTATCGATCGCGCTGACTCCACATATTTGCGAGGTTTCGCTGGGCCGATTTAAGTAATTCGTCGAATCAATGTTGTGCGTCATCGTCTGCTGAATAAACAAATTCCAGAGATTAAGAATAGATGAATCGAAAATGCGAAACCTTGCGATTTTTCCATACACGTGAAGAAAATGAAGCTTATTTTTCTGTTTCTTCCTCGCGCTTTAACTACGTTTAACTTTGTAATTTTACCAGAGATAAGTAACGAATTCTTTTGCGTCATTTCTGGTCAATGATTGACATTTGAGTAATTATTTATTGGTTACTTTTACGCGAACGTTGTATTTCGGAAAATGTTTAACCAAAGCTAGATCGAATATTCTTTTAATTTCTAAATTACAATCCAAGATTATAGTGGCTTGTATATGTCATTTTATGGCAGCTATATACGTGTATGAATAATAATTGATCTGTGTGGTTAAGACGCTAGAAAGAAGACATTGAATGCGGTACAAGTAGAAATGGATTGTATCCAGTCAGACATACTCAACTTCTTTAATTTCTTGACAGATGTACGTTATTATTATGCGTCCTGTTTTATACATTATATTGATTATAATCTCTTTTAATCTATAAGAGGTATCTGCTGGTATATGATTTTTAACATAATTTACCGCTCAACGTAATTCTCCAGCACACAAAATATTCAAAGATTATCCTTATCTCTTTCAAAACGTTTCTCCGCAAAAAGAAGGTGAAGAAAAATGAAAGAGCTCGAGACGCCACAAATTTTTATTGGCACATATTCCGAAGAATTCTCGCGACCGTTTAACGCCGCATTACCCGCTTCGTTCAACCGCGATCTTCGTCTCGAAGATCACTTGCCACCTACGGCTTCCTTCACCCGGTCGTATCAGCGAAACCGAGATGAAAGTTGAATTATCCCACGGGGATCACACAATGAACCCCGTTATCTCACTATCCTTGATTATTCTTCGATGTTCTTCTCGCCGTTTCCTTCAGAGTTTTACGTCATATCCTTCTTTTTTGCTTCAACTTTCTTCCGCCGGGTTTCCGCGGTTGATGAAGCCAGAACAAATGATCCGTGTTGCTTTTTTTGCACTTCGCTGTTTGATTGATTACCATGTTTTGCGTTCTTTCCTTGAACTTCCTCGTTTATGGTTTTCATTGAACTCTGATGCAGGAACAGAAGTCTGCTAATCAGTCCAAAAAGTTAGAAGATTGGATGTGAAAGGAAGATGATATATTGAGAATTAAAAAATTAGAGGATAGAAAGAAACAAAGGATATATTACCCTTGAGATCATCAGGTCACGCATTTTTTTATACAATTAACTTCTTAGCGACAAACGATAAATCTAAAATTTCTATGCAACTAATAGCAATAATCACTCTGTACAAAATATACAGGGTGTCCCGTAATTTAATGTATTTTATAGGAAAGATAAGATCAAGTTTTGTATCATGTAGCAAGAAGTTGATAAATGCTTCATTCTAGAAATGGTTCTAAGAAAAATATGAAACATAAAGCTACGCGTTTATACTTATGCATTATCCACCTTTATCAATCCAAAGTTGATAGCGGTATACTATTGAATTTATCGTAGACCGAATTTCGTGGCATTCTTTTGTATCATTTCTTCACATCCTGTTTGATTCTTGCTTTACAAATCTGTACGGAACTGAAACGAAACAGCGTACCTTTACCGTCTTATGTATAATGGCGAGCTAATCTCAATTAGATTGTGTATTAAGGATGAAAAATTTACGAATATTTTAATCGTCAAATTCAACAAATTACGTCTTATATATTACATTATTATAAAATTTATCTCCGGTAAAAAGAGAAGCGATAGTCTCGACAAGCAATTTCTGATTTTAAACAGAGAGAGAAAGCATTTTCCTCCAAATTCGTTTTCGCAGAAAGTTAACACCACGCCATCGGAAATTACAGAGATCGTATGAGCAGTGACACGGCAATAAGATACAAGTATAACAAGGAAAGTGTGCGAATAATGTGGCCGCGGGTAGAGTAAATTGAACTGTTCTATGGAACTTTCGCCGGTGTTCGCACTCTACTAATTCGAGCAATAACTAAAACTTGCGGTGAAACGGAACACGAGCGGGCGAGAATTAAGTTTCCAACGGATGGCAGCTTATCAGAACTCGAACGTCGCGACAAATTCACTAGCTACTTGCATTCGGCTCAGGCCGAATATCTCTGTCAACTTTGAAGACGGTATGGGTACTTTCAACTTGTATCGTCTTCACTTTCTGCTCCCTTTTGTAAGTTTAATATAATATTGTATCAACTGTAGCAATGTCTTGACATATTATTCAAACATTTGACGAAGCTACAAACTAGTGCCAAAGTAGGCACTAGTTTGTTTTCTAATACTGTTTGGAACAAGGTTTAGGATTTAGCTCATGAGCCAAAATTAGAGAAAAAGACAGAGATTTTATTTTAGTGCAAATTTGAGTACTATGTTCGAACTGTTGAATTGTACTTTTGTTATTTTTTGTTTATTACGAGGACATTTAATATGTGCGATTTCTCATCACACAATTTGTTTTATGAGGTAAAAAGTTATAGCCTCTAGAACGTTTAGGATTTAGCTCATGAGCCAAAATTAGAGAAAAAGACAGAGATTTTATTTTAGTGTAAATTTGAGTACTATGTTCGAACTGTTGAATTGTACTTTTGTTATTTTTTGCTTATTACGAGGACATTTAATATGTGCAATTTCTCATCACACAATTTGTTTTATGAGGTAAAAAGTTATAGCCTCTAGAACGTTTAGGATTTAGCTCATGAGCCAAAATTAGAGAAAAAGACAGAGATTTTATTTTAGTGTAAATTTGAGTACTATATTCGAACTGTTGAATTGTACTTTTGTTATTTTTTGCTTATTACGAGGACATTTAATATGTGCAATTTCTCATCACACAATTTGTTTTATGAGGTAAAATGTTATAGCCTCTAGAACGTTTAGGATTTAGCTCACGAGCCAAAATTAGAGAAAGAAACTGAGATTTTATTTTAGTGTAAATTTGAGTACTATGTTCGAACTGTTGAATTGTATTTTTGTTATTTTATGCTTATTACGAAGACATTTAATGTGTGCAATTTTTCATCACACAATTTGTTTTACGAGGTAAAACGTTATAGACTTTGGAAGGTCAGAACTTTATACTGCTTTTTGTATTGGTTTTCCATATGTATAAAATAAACTAAATATATTCAGACCCTCAAAATACCAAATAGTTTCATCTGTATCCTAAATTTTAGAACGACCAACTTTTCTCATCGAAAAGGAGCTTCGCAAAATATCGTTCTATCGGAACTTTGCCTCATCTTTTTCTTTCTGGTAAAAATCGACGAATCGATCACCCAATTTTCAATGACACACGAAAGCAGCGTGCACATATAATGAAAGATGTATCGGAAAACGGAGGAGGGTTTCGATAACAATCGTAAAACGGTGCGGTTTGAACGAAAAAACATCTTTCTCCGTCACGAGGCGAACTCGTGGTGGCCTGCATTATTTTATACACCCGTTGGAAATGTATTTTTAATGAATTTTCAAACACGATGAACAACACGTTTTCATATTTCGTGGTTGAAAAAGAAAATGTACATATAAAACCGATTACGTTCTCTTGTTTAAACTAGGGAACGCTGTTAACCGGTTCTATTGTTTCCTCATCCGTTGTTTCGTTCGTTCTTGAGAAGAATATTTATGAACATGTGGTGAAGCGAGAAAGTGGGTCGTGCGTGTTGAATGACAGAGATATTTCGAAAAATTGTTGTTCCCCGGCAGAATACCATTTCGCCAACTGTTTGAAGAGTAATTTGACAGGAACAATTGCATGTTATACGCTCGTAAAATAAAATTTCATCGGTTGTGGATGAAAGCGAGTGCATATGTCATGCTGCATCGTTTGTTTATTGGCGGTTCCTCGATAAGATAGGAATTTTTAGAAACATGTTATTTCCAAGTAAAATTAATTCTGCAACTGACGTTGATATTGAATATGAATTAAATATTTCTTAATTGTATGATGAAATAGTCATTAGAAATGTATCGATGAAACCATTAACATATTCTATTGAAGTAATTTTTTAAAATTGCATGCTTTCATATTAAATACAGTATTATATTGAATAAAATATACGAAATTATCGACGTCGAAAAGATTCGTTAAACGAAATGCTACATTATTGCAAAAAGATATATCGCCGATTTAAAAACAGCGAAACAATGGACAACGCTTTGCTATTGGAAAATAATTGTTTCGTGATGCAGATGTAAGACTTATCGGTCGTGAAAAAATGGCGTGCCAGTATTGTTTTACCTATTTCCTCCTCCGCTTACAGAATAATTTTCTCGTGTCTATATTTCATAATATCTAATATCGTCTCACATTCTTAGTAACAATGTTACCTATATAAATCGTAATATCCTTGCATTTCTTTCGAAACTCTTCGATTAACCCGGTTATAATTCACAACGTAATCCCTAAAACGTATCAAATCACGAAATTCAATTTCCACTACCTGCGATAAACACCGTCCAATTGAATTTCGTCTGCTTTCATTCGAGTCTCCGGCTAATATGCGACGGTAACAAAAGACAGGAGGATATCAGAAACGATAAGATCGGTCGGAAGCCAAATACGGACTCGTTCCGTTTTCTGAACGCAATTATCCGACGGGTTGTCGAGTTTTTTTTTTTTTCGAGCAGACAGTTTCGAGCGAGTTTCGAGTCGTTGAAAATAGAAGGGTGGAGGAAAAGCGGCGGTACGAAAGAGAAAGAGAGAAAAATCGGCGAAGCATAGTCGAAACTCGAGCGAACCGTAAACAATGCTACTGCCAGATAACGTTGGCCTTTATTGCACGCGTTGCCGACCCAACGACGCGAATCTGCAGTTTAGCATTATCGTTTCTGATGGAACTCACGACGAGAGGTAACGATCGATACGTACGCTCCACCCCCATTGTCGTGTTTTCGTGCGACAGACACGTTTGCCACTCGGTTTCCACCGACTTCCCGACCCTGCGATCCTCGGTTCATTCCCAACGATACGGTCCATGGTGTAACAGATGTAAATTTGGGGAAAATGGAAATTCTATTAGGGTGGGTGAATTGGTTAGCCTCGACGCGACAGCTTGAAATTAATTGTGAAACATTTGCTGTGAGGGGAAGGAGATGTTGAGTAAAATTGTCACGGTTTAAAGAGAAAGTGTTAATAATTATATTCTTCTTTATTAGATTTTTGTGCAATATTTTTTGGGAGATGTTCCGTGTTTCTTTTTTGAATAAAATGCCCAATATTTTATATGTCTTGTTTTTCTCACTTTTTACGTATATTATTTTCTTTTAACTATCTAACGCACACCACGCCAGTTGAAGGTTAACTTCATTTTAACTACTTTATATTCATTTATTTTTATCTTAGACGTATTTAATAAATATATAGTGTGTTATAGAGTGTCTTGTTGCAAGCTTGAGTTTCATTCATTTTGTCCACAAAAAGAAACAAGAAAGAAAATATAAAATAAGAAATCCGCAGGAAACGATGACTTATAGTTCATCTATTTAATCGGCAGTTTAAAGTCTCAGTGATCTCAGTAGACCATATAGTTATGTGTATATGAGATTCCAGATGATGATGTAATGATCTTAATGGTGAAAGACGCACGAATAGTTTCACAAGCACGTCATCACAATTTCGAAGCGATGAACGCAATCTTCCGACAAGCGATCTGTTTTCACCGGATCTGCGTCAATAGAGAATCGCTTCGTGAACATACAAGGTGGTTGATTTGTACCTTTGAAACTACTGAATTGCGTCTGTGCAATGAGAAAATTCTTTTGAAACTGCTAAACTCGTGTAAATTGTACGTAAATGAATTAAAAACGTGTAATACTATTTTATCACTCGAGACTCAGTTTCTGACAAAGTCTCATTCCACGGGTTCGCTTTATCCTCACAAATAATCGTCTCTTGTCTCCTTGCACGCGGAGAGAGATCCTCCCTGTAAAATCCAAGATAGATGGCTGTTACAAAAAATCGTGAAAAATGTGAAGCATAAAAGTTGCTAATACCTACTCAAACATAAGAATCAATTTTACACAGGACATAAGCGTCAATTTTAAACTTTGTTTTGTCCTCCATTGTTATAGCCCGAAGTACCGTTTTTCCTCCTCTATACCGTGTACCTTCCTTTATACCGTGGCTCATAAAATAAAGAACAATTCGAACAAGCATTAAACGGAAGTTCCATTTTCCAAACAGGAAGCTTAATACGTTCCACCTTTCGAGAACCAGGGTCCACGCAAGGGACGATGAAATATTAACGGGAATTTTCGCGGTACGAAGATGCGTCGAATTATTTATAGAACTCGCGGCTGGAGAGTTTGCGTCGTCCGTAATTTTCACACCCGGTTTCTCCTGTTTTTCCTGTGTTTTCAACAACCGCGTGCCGGGCAGAAATAATTCACGACGAACCAGTATGTTCACCGTGTTAAACGGCCTCGTTTATTATGCGTCGTTTCGTCGTGCACATCGTGTCCACGACATAATTCTCCGCGACACCACCTTCACGTGCACGAGAAAAACGAAATCGGGGAGATATCGATAGAACGAATGAGTTCTTTCCCGCTTTTTCTCTTTCTTCATATTATAATACTAACTATAATAATCACTGGGCTACGAATCTTTATGGATCCGTGAGAAATTTGAAGGTACGAAAATGCAGAGAATAGACCAAACATGCTGAAAGACGTAAAATGTTCTAAATATGATATACGTTGTATAATTTTTAGAAGGTAAAACGAACTATTATTTAGCTTCTATTTCTTTAGTTTTATTTATAAAGATATCAATTTGCATCCGCAGTATGATAACGTCGTAACAAAATTGTTTCATCAAATGTCTCACCTGTACTGTCAGTTACCACTTATATGTCTGATGAATCGAGGAGAATAAACTTGTAACTAAATCGTAATTTTTGGTTTATTAGTCAAATTTTTAACAAATCATTACTGAGATTCTTTTAGGTTTATGCATCAGACGTTATTTTTTCTGACGATATTTACCTAAAAAGAACGTAAAATTATTTCACGTAGATATATTTCTGATCGTGTCATTTGAAACGAGAAAATGAATATACGACAACGCATACGTGATTCGTATAGGCTGCTGCACTTGGCATAGAAAACTCAGATGGAATTTCGAGCAACATGACTCAAAGTTAGCTCGACTTAAGCCAGCAAGAAAGTTGTTGCGTCCGTTCTGCTACAGTTCGTGAATTATTTCGGTCGTGCCTCTTCTTGGACACGACAAATTTACATATAATTGCCAGTGAGTAAATCGTTCGTATCGTTCTAATTCCAATCTTGTTTCTTCGAGACATTGAACTCGGATCGATAAACCACCAACTGTTTCTAAAACAAGGAAAATCGTTCGACAAATGTTTTTACAAAAGTTTTTACAAAGCGTGTATTATTATTGATGAAATGTTTGAAAATAGAAAAATTTTTTTTAACAAGCTTCGCCCCTTTCTCGAAGAAATGCGTTGAATTTTAAAATGATAAAGAATTGGTACAAGATGTGCGAAAATATTGAGAGATATAAGAAATTACGAAAATTATCTTAAAAAAGGATATGATCTTTGTCTGTTCTTAAAAAAGAAAAATTTTAACTATCAAATTAATAACGTGGGTATTACAAATATTAAAAACTAGGAACATGTAAAAGTTTTCAAGTGTATAAAAAGACAAATAATAATTTAAACAATAGAGTTTCTCGAAGAAAAGGTTAATAGTGGCTTGAGAACTTCCTCGGAAATTAGATTGCATTGTCAGGAACAGAGGAGATATTTTAAACGATGATGATGTCAAGTACAACAATTTCAGTACAACACTGAGAAAAATTAAATGTAAAGAAAAAGAACACGAAAGAGATGGAGAGTGTTTATAAAATGAAAAATGTAATGTACTATTGTAGATGTATAATAAATATATAATGTATACCTTAAACTTATACCTTAAGCTCAAAAATTTAGAAATCATATTAGTCACTGCTTTATTGTATATTTTAAACACGATTGCTTACATAAGTCTGAATAACTTGGCGCTACACGTCCCGTAGATGGAGCTATGTATAAAAATAAAATCGAATGTACTATGATGTAAATATGACGAATTATGGGAAACGTTAACTTAATGTCTATAGATAAACTGAACGTTTTGATTCTATTTTATAATTCTTCAACGAGAGAAACATATATATTTTAAAATATAAGATAAGCATGTTTAATACTCGTATTGTACATTTATGTCTATGAAGATATACGTCTTTGATTTCTTCTTCATTTATGTGAGAGAAACACTCGTACGATTAACACTGACTGATGAAGTTAAAAAACGTAATAAAAATTATCGTTCGACGTATGCAATATATTACAATTCTTAGAATTTTCATATCGAAAATTATATCTTCTTTGGTCACGAAAATCAACACATAACGAGAATACTTTTGACTACATTTTTCTGGAATAAAACAACACTACTATTTTGAACGATGAAACTTTACGAAATATTGGATTATTGGATATTTATCATACTAATCGCCTACCAGTAAATTTGCTTTAAGGAAACATGTCCACATCTTAAATCAAAATGAACATTAATATACCGATATTTACTTTAAAATAAATCAACAAAATCGCGAATTTCCCAAACGGCGTTCAAATAATACAATTGACCAAATATACACGAGCTTCTAAAACATAGCAAGTTTATAAATTTCCTTCGCGTGCAAATCGATCGATTTAATTTATCTCCAAAGCTCTTTAGCATGATGGAATCAATTTTATAATTATTTGGTAATAAGGCAAATTTGATAATAAAGAAAATTAATTTCTGTAAGTTTTTCTAAATTTCATAAATTGATTAATTAGGTAATATATTAATAATTTGGTAATAAGGCAAATTTGATAATAAAGAAAATTAATTTCTGTAAGTTTTTCTAAATTTCATAAATTGATTAATTAGGTAATATATTAATAATTTGGTAATAAGGCAAATTTGATAATAAAGAAAATTAAGTTCTGTAAGTTTTTCTAAATTTCATAAATTGATTAATTAGCTTGTTATCCTGACTGAGCTAAAATTGTAAAATTATAAAAGAGAAGTTTATGATCTATAATTTGTAACTTATCAATTTCCTAATTTGATTTATTTCTTAATTATTATACAAGAGAGGATTTTATCAGAAAATTGCGAGAGTTTGGAGAATTTTGAGATCGTGTTTTGTAATCACAGCGTAATCACGAGCACTGTTATCCTTCGACTAAATCCCAGACAATGAGCTCAATAAACTCGATTGTCTTCGCGACAGCTCACGACTATGAGGAATCTGGGGTAACGAGACACGCACGTCGAGAAGGTCGCGATGGTCGCGCAATCCGCCCGACGTTTCTAATCTATTTCGAGCTGCGGGAGGTTTCTAGTTTCTAACAGTCTGCTCTGAACGTGCTGGGTATGCGGAACGACAGTCGTGTGTGAAAAGAATTGTCAGGTTCGTGTTTGTGCTTATCGATTGAATTGCGATCGCGAAAGAAATATTTAATCTCGTTAATTTCAATCCTCGTTACGAAGATTTGATTTCTTTTGAAAGAAATAACTGAGAATATGAATTGACAGTGATTATTGCTTGATTTGCTTGGGTTTGTAGTCATTTTTTATGAAATTGTATGAAAAATGAGTGTTATAGTAAAGTAAAACTGAAAATATGGGTGGACTTTGAATCGGTTTCAGTAGTAAAGTCAAGCATTTTTGAGCCGTTTGATTTCAGATAATTTCAGAAAAAATACTTCTTTAGCCCCTAACTAGAGAGTTTAGTATGATGTATAGTCTTTCAAATTATTCGATGATTTTATTTATTAAATATTACATATATAAAAATTAATTTCATATAATTTGAATAACGATGTACATTGATTTGATAAGCTTTCTATAGTTGAAGACACTTACATTCTAAAGCTTATAAAATTCTTCATCTGACTGTGCCAATGAAATAAAAATTCAATCTTCTCCTAGCGTGCGTGATCTGTAGCTCAAGGTTACAGAAATGATAATATCGTGAAGGTAATGTTATTTATTTTTACTGACATTTTTTATGTTTGACTAAAGGTGTAACTATTCGTCATTAATTGTGTATGCAAAATGTATAATATTAAGGCTACTTTACTATCTAAGGACAAAATTTGCCTTCCTTTGAAGGTATGACCTTCAAAGATACCCTTTCTCTGTTTGTACCTTCAATGTTATTCCCCAATAAAAAAAAGAGAAATCCAAAAATGAAAACTAAAAGCAGAAAATCCATTAAAATATATTCTTCCGCATATCATTCGTCATAACGTTACATTTCCTCTAACCTAGTCAAATTTCCTTTCCTCATACCCGTCGACCTTCGTTCCACGTTAATTCGTTACATGTTGTTGACGTTATTAGCTGAGTCGCCGTCGTCGACGATCCTCTTTCGAAGTTCCATTGGCACAGTTCCAAAGCATCGCGGAACTCCGCGAGGAAAATCCGACAGCAGAGAAGGCCAAAGCTGACGAAAATCTCGTTTCACGCGGTGATCTGTCACTGCCGAATCGGGATGATTTCATCCTCGGCTGCGATCCACGTGCTATTCTGCATTGACGCTTTGTAGCCTTTAATTACGATCCCGACACTGCTCGTCCATCGAATTTTTTCCGATCTTGTCTCTTTTCCCTCCACCCATGCTATTTTGTGCATCAGTTACACGCGATCTCAAACGTTCTTGCGGACTTTTTGACGAATAACCGTTGCGGTGACGAACGATCGAGGAGAATATTGACACGTGATTCTCGTTGTTTGTCGATGTTTGTACGTGGAAATTGAGGGGATCGTGTGTGGAATTTATACGAAACGTTTGATGGGATTTCGAAGAGTAAAATAGAGGCCGTGAAATTCTTTTCCGCGCGTTGTTTCGCCTCGATTTCAATTTTCGGCTTTGTGGAATCGAGGATTTGGTATGCGATAGAGTTACGCTGAATTGTCAAAAGCTACATTTTCGTCGACATCCTTAATTAGGACGATGAATCGAGAGCTGTTTGACAAATAGTCGTTAAAATAAATGATCGATGGTATTGACTGACGAATCTGGACGTTAGTTAAAGAATTACTCAGTGGGTGTAATTTGTAAAATTGGCAACTGTTACTTTGAGAATGCATAGTAAGATAAAAATATTAAATTTAAAATATGTAAGTTCTTCTTGGTCCCTACGATTTTTTTACAGGCGACTGTTAAAAGTGAAACGTTCAAAAAGATATAACCGAGATTCGTTTATTTTCGAGATGAAGATCTGAAAGAAATCTGCAGTTTAGTCACCGATGACGTCCGGTTTGAAATAAAGTTTCGCGATTTCTACGCGAAAGGATGAGATAAAAAGAGAATCACGACGCGAAGCCACTGGTCAACGATCTGAATCAACATCTGGCAATCCTCCGATTTATTTCTATCTTCAATCCTTTGTTTACCACTGTAAATATTTTCCGCTTTATGTACATATTTGAAGCGTGATGCACGATGCATCGACAACAACGTTTATCTATACGTTGATTCTGAAACTAATGTTGAACGTTAAAATATATGGATTTTTACCACTTGAGAAATTAAGATAACAACTTTTGTTGTTTTCTGCATAGATTATCACTTGAATTAAATTATTCGAAAAAAACGAACAGTAATACTAATCGTATTCCCATCTGTTACCTCCTATCGGTATTCATTTATTCAATACGTGTCACAAATTTCCATTAAAACCATCCTTCTCAAATGAATTAAAAATCACGAATAGGTAATCTCATCAATTGCCCTAATTACCTGCCGCAAACGATCGAAAAATCGAACGAACCAATCGTTACCTCTATAAAAACTGATTCGTTAGTGGCGAATAAATTTCCATTTATTTTTCTCTGACGTGATTTATTATTCGCTTAAAAAATTCTTACAAACAAATTTTCATTACAAACTCGTCATAAAACTCGTTGTAAAAGTAGGAAAGCTCGTTCCTCTAATCACGTAGATATCACGAAGATATCTTCGAAAAAAAAAGAGGAGATGCAAATGAAGAAAAAGAGGAGTCGTGCAGTATTTTACCGGACAAGGTAACAGCTATAGCCTAATTCGCATGAACGCGACGCGTGACCAATTTTTTCCGTGGCTCATAAAGCTCGTTATAGTCGCGAACGTGGCGCAGAGGGTAGTTTACGCGTGAATCCTAAACGCGCGAGCTTATTATCGCAGTGTGTGTGGCACGAGTTGGAGAGTAAAAGGTGGAAATGGCAATTTTGAGGCGCGCTCGCAACGATATTTCCCGAGTTAGCCAAACGTGTCTCGTGGAAAGCGCAGTAAAACGGAGAACGAACGAAATAATGAAGAAGAACGACGCAATGCCAGGAAACGAAGTCGCCCCGAGTTTCGACGATTTAATGCCGAGCCATCTCCGGCCGTTTCTTTCGCCGATAAAAACACCCCCGTTTCCATCTGTGAAACGCGTCAAAGCGAAATTCCCAACGCTTTTTAGTTTACTTGCAATTAACGTTTTTTAAATAATTTACCTTATGATATGAATTTTAATGTTGATAACGAAATGTGTTTTTACGTGGCCCTTTAAAAGCAAAATGTTCATTTGTTCGTTTAATACGTAAATCTCCATATTTCAATACAATTCGCCACCCTATTTTCCAACTGTTCTATGTCCACCAGTTTGTAAACTAAGAAAACTAAGTTTAAATGAAGTGTAATACGTGTGACGTTAGGACTTGAAAGGACAGAATATTTGTTTCTCTCTGAGTAGAATTTTTTTTTTCTTTCTACGAATGAGACATACGTGGATTGATTAATTACACTGTTTCTAAAAGTGGAATTGGAACAGTTAAGAGCTAAGGGGGCGAATTTTCTTCAAGAGGATTTTTTTCTCTATTATCAATAGCCAAAATGAATACAGATATTCGTCACAGATCGCCGATACAGTTCAAATATTTGTTAGAAAGTACAATTTCATGTTCCAAAGATATTAAAATCCGCAATGCAACCTAGAATTCCTTCGAAAACAAGTAAACGAACGCTTGAAGAAGTTAAAGAAAAGAAAGAAAAGTACAACAATCGGAACGAAAGGTGCGATCTAGAACTTTCGAAAGTTTAAGACTGTTGAAAGACCAACGATTCGCTTGAAAACCAGATAATGCATTAACGAAGGAAAGAATTCTGGATTAAAAGGTAGAAGGTGCACGGGATATAGAATCGATAAAATAGATAAAAGGCAAAACCGCTCGCGCGATCCCCGACCATTGTCTCTGGTCCCGCTCTGACCGGTCTGGAATTTTTTTTTCTGTTGCAGAGCCGAAGAAGGAAAAGACTGAACAGAGTGCAAATGGCGCGGTATCGCCGAGCGGTGAGCCGCAAGCGAATCAGGGCACGGCTACGACCGTGCCGATCTCGGTGGCACCCCCGAATTCGGGGAACCAGCAAAAGCCGAGTAGGCCGAACACCCTGGAAGCCAGGGTGGTAGCCAGGAGACTGATCTTGTTCGACACTGAGTGTGAGTACAGATATTCTGTATCACCGCGCAATTCCAATTCTTTTCCGCTATTTTTATGCTGCATTTAGACCGAACGAATAAATGATAATAAAATTTAGTAAAATAATTTAGAAAAATGAAAGAAACAAAGAACATTCGTTTGTCATTTGACGACTGCTCATCGAATGGGAAATCAAACATCCGAATGTTCTAAGAATGCACATTCGATTATTGTAAATGAATTTATAAACAAATTGCTCGGTGACTGAACGAATAGATGCCCTTGCTACCGTTCTATATCTTGCTCCTTTGATCTAAACGTTCCTTAAAATTTATTAGAAGCCACAGGCTGATCCTTTAGCTACTTAACTCAGAGGCAACGCCACCATACTGAAAACACTGTGTCGGTGTATGTGATTTATTATCAGTAGATTAACAGTAGAATATAAAATAGCTCCTTAAGTACTATATTACATCTTATGCGATAAATGTAATGCGCAGCGACCCACGAAAATATTTTTACTTTTATAATGGGAAAGTTTTATGGATTTTTGAAATTTTATTAACACTGCAACGAGACACGACTATCGCGATCATTAGTATCTTATCTATGATAAAACCAAAGAACCGCTAGTAATTTATTTTCCAATTTACTAATCTTGTTATTGTTCAATTGCATACGCGGTCTAACAATAAATACCCGTCATAAATTGTTCGAGAGTGTTGAGCTAATTGTCTTCAACGTTCCACAAAATACATCATCGTTAATAAGCCTTTCATAAATGGAAGAGATTAGATTATAAGGAGTAGGTGTTAAATATGACGGATGGGAAGTAGAAGATTTATAGAGAGATATTGTGCAGAATTTCTAAGTTTCCAGGTCATGCGATACAATTCGCGTTTTCTTAAAAATTTCAGTTATTTAGTAGAGATACTAATTTAGTAGAGATTTAGTAGAGTACTAATACCAATTGTTTGAAATTTATTTGATAGCTAAAAAGAAATTAAAACACGTACGATAAGTATATATTTAATTACTTTTGAAAGCAATTACAAACATAGAACAGAAAGTACAAGTTACTTCATTTTCATGGCGTTTATAATAAAGTAATGAAAAATTTAATATTTCCACCGAAATATTCATAAAATCGGGATTTCTGAATTTTAACAGTATCATTAATTATTCTCTATTCATTGCTTGATCACATATGCGTGCGTCAATTTTATTACGTTCATTAATTATTTCCAACGTGTTTCGTATACAATTTTGGAACGGTACTCTTCTCATCGCTTGTATATTCAGGTAGACCAACGTTCTGGTTGCATGTGCTGATTTTTCATTAATTTCTACGTGAAATAGTCGAAAGAACTTTTCCCATTACGTAATCACTGGACGATAAAAGAGAAACTGTAGAAAATCGAGCGCGTAATCACGCGTGTTTCGTGAAACATAAAACAAGATGATTCTAATAATACTCTGAGTTACGACAGCTCGTTAACAGGAAGTGGCGTGTATCGCGAGACATGTTCTACAAGCTGAAAGGCTGACCTGAATAAAATCGCAAATACTAAAAGTAAAAAATAACTTCCTCATAAATGTGGAACAAAATAATTAATAGCTAGAACGCCATAGTCCATGTGCCAACTAATTTACATCATCTTCCTTTGAAAGCAAAAGTAAAAAATACGTTCCACGATTTTCCTACCTCACATAACATAGAAATGTTGGATTGTTTGGGGAAACTTTGTTATGGAAAATTTCAGATAAAATCGTAGTGACTAAACTCTACCAAACTCTTCGCTAGAAAACTTCTATTAGAAAATTCAAATGTATTTTATATCGCTTTTCCACTGATCATTTCAATTGCATACGATTCATTCATAACATATCGAATGAAAGGATCGATGAATGAAGTGAAAGTAATACAACCAACGTCCATTACTTTCATACCGATTATCGGTTTTCAGATTATCAGGTTGATCGTGCTACGATTAAAATAATAACTACTGGGAGAAAGAAATAGGGCGGGAAGGGTTGAATGGCCGAGCAACGAATAACTCGACGTTATATGAAACGACGTCGCATCGATATTATACCGGCGGTGAAATTACGATTTTTTACTATTATCAGAAAACTTTCAGCCAATTTAATATCGTGATGCTCGTTATCCTCTTTTTTATGACGTGCTATTAAATTCCAACGACGATATCGATGTGACAAGATCGAAAATGATTGCATCGTTCGCTTATGACGTTCGTTATTCCATAGGCGAACATCGACGATAAAAATAATAATGAATTTTTAAACAACATTATTTATTACTTTATATAGAATACATCTCCGTAAGGATGTTTAATTCCGATTAAACGCGTTGAATATTAAATAGCATCACTAGTAGAACGTATCTTGCTATAAAAGTGAAAGAAAATGAAATTTTCCTGGCCATTTAATTTTTCGTTTTAATTCCTTCCTTCGCTCTTTTTATTTCTTTCATATGTTCTTATGAGAAAATATGAAATTCAGTATTATTATATCGCAGATGGTTATAGCTTTATGAACATAATTAAATTGAAATTCTACTAAACATTATAATGATTCTACATCAAATTCCGCAATTTAATTATTATCGTAATGTTGAAAAATTAAATATGATTCTAACTATTTTTTCAAGATTTTTAAACTTCTCTTTAGTAGAAAGGATACATAGAAGTGTATAAAGAACGAACTTAGAATAAGAGAATTTTATATAGCGTGAACGATAAGCTCAAAAATAAACCAGACATTTAATGAAAATGCAGAACAAAGAATAACGTTAAATAAACGACAGTTCAGTTGTTACAATTTAAAACGACGTAAATATAAAATAATGAACCAGAGATAACACACGTATACGAATTTACACGAGCATGAAACAAGCAACGTAGTAAAATGTTAAAGCGAGTAGAACAGAGCGCAAGTGGAAGTAATGCGTTTATGGTCAGACGTGGTTGCGCGTCATAAGTCATGAGAAGTATATCCGCTCGTAAATTCTAATATTCTCAGCTTTAGTAAATTCTTCGAGCGAAAAATCATCCAGATTAGATAGTACAAATTTAAGAATAAGTAAACAAAGCATTTTTTTTAATTAATCTTTGTCTTCTGTACGGATACTATCACGATTATAATGATAAAATTTGAAATCAATATAGGAATTTATTACATATACAAACAAATTCTTTTCGATTTTTACGTATAGTGGAAGTTTTTATTGTCTGAAAGAAGTCATTTCTACATCTAATATGCACAAGATATGAGACGTTTATTACAAGCATACCCGTAATAAAAAAAGTAATATGCAGTATGAGTAGTTGGCTTAAATGTACAATTAATACTAAAGGGAACTACCATTAAATATCAAGGCTTTGTTTATTCCACCATTCGCGGAGAGACGCGATCGCGAGAAGGCACGTCAACGAGAGTCGTAAATTCCCGTTACGATTAGATAATCGACGCCACGAAATGATCGATCCCCTGATTTCTGTTACGACAATAGGGGTGGTTCAACTGAATTTACGCTGAATTAACAGGTATAAATTAATGTTTATTTCAACAACTTTATATAGAAGATAGTTACACTGATGTATATGTATAAGTTAAATAAGTGATTGATTTAAGGACAGAAATTTGGTAATGACATGTTGACTATTCTAACGGTGAAGAATAAGTAAGTTAAAGTGGCGATGCTGTGTCGGAGGAAAGCTAGTGATGGGTGTGTCTGAAGCAAGGGACCATCGGATTTGTTCATGACAATTTTGGTTAGGAAAGTGAGGGCAGTAGACTTGCTTCTGATTGAATAAAAGAAGGTTGATGGACTAGGAAGGGTCTTAGCCGCCCTCGATAGATATTTGCTAGTGTAAAGTACCGTACGTGAGAAAAACTAACTTTCCCGTGTCTTCCCTAATAAACAATAGGCTTTGGAAACGAATCAGTAAAAAGATGTTTGTATGGTCTGAAGGACTTTGGTTAGAAAATGCCTGAGATTTATGATAGGTCCTTAAGACTATTGAGACTATGCCGTAAGGACGTGCGGACATCTGGTTGCCATCTTGCCCGCGGTGTATGACCTGGTCTAGGTAGAGTGTCGCCCGACGTAACAGGCTTATCATCAATAAATAATTTTCTGATCCTTGTGACGAGTATGTTTGCAATAAATATCTCACAGATTCTATGTACGTTTTTGGGTTTGTTTCAAACTTCGATAATTGTATCGTGTTCTATATCATAAACAATATTCTGTATAACACATAGAGTATATTCAGAATAAGTTCCCACAGGTGTTCGAACACTTTAGTAAGCCTATGAAGTTGACAATGTCTCAAAATCGAATCAATTCGCCCAAGCATACTAGGGAAATATTGTTTCATAACAAGAACACTGCAACGTACCGATAATTCGAACTGTCGCGAAAGTTCCCATTAAGTGCAAGAACAAGTATAAAAGAGAAAGACGTCTTGATTTTTAAGTGGCCGCGGAAGTTCCCGTCGGTTCGATAGCGAATTTTCCGGGGAAGCTGGCGGCGAAACGATAAACTTTCATGTGCCGTCGGTTTTCGTCACGTAAATCGTCTTTAAAACTCTCGTTTACCTTCGAAACTTCAAAGTTCGCTTTTATCTTCGACTTCTGCCTAACCCTCTACAACCACGTCCACCACTGTCGAATTTACTTTCCGACGAAATCTTCCTCCGGTATATAGACAGATATCAAGAAACAAGATCTCTGGGAAAAGCTTCTCCGTGAATTTTAAGAGGACCGTAAGGAAAACGTTCCCATTTTTTCCTCCTCGTAATAATTTCCATTTGGGAGGTGAAACTTCTTTACTTCATACACTGATAAGAGCAAGTGTGCCGTTGAATATTTAATTCTTGGCGCACGTTTGAGAAGAAACATCGATACTCACGTTTTATAGTTACATAGTATAATATTATTATTATTATTATTATGTGGTAACATATGAAGATCACAGAAGAAAAATCTGACAAGTACATTTTTGTTGAATTTGAATTTGACTTGAATGTCACTTTGCGGATAGCAAGAAGAATTTTAATATGAAATAACTGCGAATGAAAATAACCTGCTTACCAAAAATGTAATTATTAAGTTTGAATTTTACAAGAGCTATAAGAGGATTTTAATTATTCCTTTCTTATTTAGGATTGTTCTTAACAGCATTACATTCCATCAGTTCTCCTTTTATAATTAAATGAACAAGAGCGATACTTGTACGTCTTATTCTTAGCCTCGTAAGTAGTATCTGATGTTTTCTACTCCTTCGCCTTGAAAGACACGAAATTTCAAGACTATCGCGACTCCAGGCTCTATCTTTAATCACCCCAGGGCTGCTTCCGCTCCCTTTTAGCTCCTCTTATCCTCGCTCTGATCCTCTTTCGTTTCGAGAAAGCGTCGTTTGTTCCCTTTCACGGAATTTCGTTCGATCAGTGGATTCTCAAAGATAGGGACGCGTTCTAGAGAAATTGCATCACTTGGAGAGCACGATCTAAACTTTGAAAAATAGCGTGACAAGACGGAAACGAGGTTAGGTGACACGGTGTACGATACGATTCTTTGTTATATTGTGACTGTTTCGTGATGGTATGGGGTTACGTTTGAACGTGTTGAGGATTCTCGTTGGAAGATCGTCGCGTGAAATCAAAACATTTGTCGCGAGTCGATCGTTTATTGCAATTGGTAAATAGGATAATTTGTTTTATTTTGGAGGAAAAATTGTGCTGGAAGGTGATGATATGAGCGTTGGGGAAATAAAAGACGCGTGTGATCACGAAGGTACACTTATATTACGATAAATTTCAAAATTTATGTATTCGTTTTATTACGTTATATTATATATATTCATTTTATTTAAAATATCAATACTTCCTAGTATTATTAAATAGTTCGCCTTGATTAAACTAATTTTTAATAATGAAAGCTTTGTGATTAAAGTTGTAACAGGTGAAATGTCTGTTATTTGAAGAATCACGTTTCATTGAATTTCGAAAAACACCTGTTTATGTACTTACGTAGAAGATACAAATATGTAAGATGATCTACAAAGGAGCAAAACTATTTATTAAAAAGAGAAAGATTTAGATTTTAAAACATTTATACTCGAAGGTAGACATTTAATATGTTACAACTTAACAAGTACCTTTTATGAATATTTATGAGTACATTGTGTGTTTTATACGAAATATTTTGAAATTTCGTTAACACTGAGACTATCATAATTTTTAAATGAGTGCAGGATTAATAAGATTATACTGATAACGTTTGAAATGAATCTGAAAATATACGTAGGTATTATAAAATATTTAGCACACGTATATATTTCTTTGAATGGGATACTATGATATAAAACTTTAAACGAGGCGATAATTCTTAAATAATGATTTCTTCTTAACAATTTCTTTATTATTTTCAAATCCGAGTTCCATCGCACTTAATTCGCATCGTCGATATAAATTTTCAGGTTTACGTGCACCTGAAAGAAAATACCACAAATACCAAGAGCGAGCCACGAATTTCTCGTGCTGGTCGCAAAAATGTTAAATAACTTCTCTGGACACCTAACCGCAAGCCAGTGTCCGAAATTTCGGCGGGAACAACTTCGTGCATAGTTCCACGAGATCGCACGAATTCCTCGAATGCCCTAACCGAAAGCTGATGGTTTGTGAACCGATTTTCTACTCGTTAATCTTGCCAAAACTGCCAAGGATATTACTTTATTTGTAATTGACATTTTAAAAATACATCCATTCGCGAAAGTATTCGGACATTTATCGTAGGAAATTCTACTGACTCTTGATAAAATCGACAGTCTATTTAATTGGCCATTTTACATTTTTAAAAAGCAATTTTTTAAATGAACCCCGGGAAATTTCTGACGGGATAGAGTAAAAAGGTTTTTAATGAAGTTTAAATGAAAGTTGCTCCGTGAGTCACTTTATAAAATATCGAACAACTTTTTCTGGGAAGCGACGACGTTAGAACTTGTTGATTCTGAAATACTTGGATAAACAAATTATGAACGTGTGTAGATGGAAATTAGTATGAATAGATGGCTAGATTGGCTTTTAATTAGCTACCTTTGAAATTCGCAGAACATCGTACTTCGGTTTTAGAATAAATTCGAATAAAAATATTCGTGTTAATATGATGTAAATTACACGTTCCATACGATATGAAAAATTGCTATACAAAACTACACGTTTCAAGCACTTGTTTCCCTTTCCTTACTTTTATTACAAATTACAAGTTTATTTAATACATTTTATATAAATATTGAACTATTAGAAAGACATTAATAAATTACAGACGTTTCAGTTATAAAGGTATTGTGTAATAATGTAAACTGGAAATATACTTTATGTCTACATACCTTTGTCTTGAATGAACTAATTAATATAAAACGCATTTCTTACGGATAATTGATAAAATTGATTGTAAAACAAACAGAACCAGCATTCATTGTTCCGACTTAACAATGAATACTAAAGTGGTCACTAAAATGCATTGGATTCTGTAATAAATTCTAAATTTTGTGTTATAGAATAAATAAAGAATAGCATCTGTTACTTCACGAACATGGATGACATACTAAATATCATTTACACCGCTGTCGCTAGAAACTTCCCTTTTAAACCCATTTCATCAGCTTCAATGTCAAAATAACCCAACGTTCGAAAATTCGACAAATCCGTTACAAAAATAAAGAAAGAGGAAAAAGTGGGGAAAGCTTCGACAGTTCCATGCGGCAGAAAAAAGAGAGGAATTTGAAATTTAGCAAAAATCTCTGTTACATTGTGTCGTCTGGCGAATCCGTGCTGCGTTCATTTATTACGGTTTACGCGAGAATTTCTCGTGACAAATGAACCGTGACGCAAATGATACAGCGGGTGGTGGATAAAAAATGAGGGAACGGAGGACCGGGAGGAGTGGAAGGAAAGAAGGGGAAAAAGAGGGGAGAATATGAGCGTCGCAAGGGAATCCGTGGGAAAAACTCGCGGAGGTGGAATTTCACAATTTGTCACGGCGACGAACGGAACCAGCAATGCATACTTACTTGCCAAGCTTCCGCCGGATCTATACTCCCCGATGAATCATATTTCCCGAAAGGATTGGCACACGTTTTCTCTCCTCCATCTTGGAGAGAAGTGGCCATGAATAACGTTGTCCACCGATCGTGACATTCTCGTTTCCATCGTTGCATTCCGACTGCGTTATGTGAATATGGTATAATAGGGGGGAAATTGTCATTTCGAATTGATCGAAACGAGAGATTGTTAGGATTGATTAGGTGCACTTGATAGATTGGTGGAGATCGTAGAGAGCTGATGAATTGCGAGAGAGCTATTGGGACGCTGTTAAGTGAGATTGAAGAACATGCGGAGTAAATTTAACGGCGATAGGATAATGATGTGTTTCCGTGGATTATTAACGTATTGCGTTGTCTCGAAGATTGCGATAATTTTACATAATTAATTTTTATAGAAGATATAGAGCCAGATAAAGGTCCAACACTGAGTCAACTTCGTTTAATTTCCGTTGCATCCAGACAATTGACCAATTTTTTAAGTTAAACGTTAATCGTGTATACTGATACACGATTGAAAATGAAAAAATGTTGAGAATTGTTTATTGTCGGTTCTATTGATATTATTTCTTTATAAGAATTTTATACAATGTCTGCTTTTAGTAAACATAATTTTAAGTAAATTTAATCGTTCGTGATGCTACGAGGCTGAACTAGAATTTCCTTTCAAGGTATAGAATAATAAAAACGATCTCAAAGATTCTAATTTCATAGGATGTTCCTTGTCACTCCATCCACCCTAGAGAAGTAGGGCGTTCTATATTCGAATTCAATCGGAAGTATTGAGATTCAGTCCAATAGAATATGCGATAGAACGGCTCTCCAAGTGCCTAGATACGTCCACAATTCTATTACCTTACGAATCTTTAATTTAAATCGCTTTTATACTTCGTATAATTGTATTACCACTTCTATAATTCATACATACATGCTATATTAGTTTTCTACCATGTTTTGGCGTTTACAGTTATTTAATTTAATCTTCTATAATAAGAAATTATTTGCTGGTAACATAAAATATGTATAATCGATTATAGCTTTTCATTATCATCTAGAATTTATGAACCAATGATTGCTATGAATAATTTGTTAAGTATAAGTACCAATAAAATACTGTAATTAAGTACAGTAGTATATTGACAAATATAATAAATAAAATTACTTTATAGAGAATCGATATAATAAAATTTATTAATTATATATAAAGATAATTAGTAAAATGTAATTAGTAAATAAAGTAAATGAGGTGGACTAACAAATTATTTGTTTTATCCGTTTTCAGTGGAGAAGGGGGTCCTAGACCAAAGCAGCGAAAACCAGCAGGTAATCGAGAGGTGTTATCCTCTCCCACCTCAGAATACGTTGATGTTGTCGGAACTTCCGGAACCGCCGATTCCTCTGAGCGAAATTGGACCGATTCCGCCTCCTCCGATGTTCAGCTCTTCGAGTCCTACCCTCTTGTTGGCTAAGCAACGGCAAATACGGAATCCTTTGTCGTCCGACTACGAAGAAGAAGGTATGTACCAAAGGTCTACTGTTCATTATATATATATACTGTTTATTCTGCTATTGTCAACATGATATATGAATAAAGACTGGTGTCTTTCATTTTTATTCGTATACTTTAGATTGAATATGTTATTATATTAATAATAAATATTGTATTATATCAATGAGTTGTTATACAAATTTATAAGTCTAGTAAAATATTTTCATTTGTTTTTTATTCTTGTGCTCTTATTAGATTTTCAGGATTGACAAAATTTTTGTTATATTCCAAGTTTGACTTTTTCTTAATTAAAGGGAATTTCATTGATTATATCTACCACGTCTTGATAATTACTCAAAAGTAATTCTCAGGATCTTGCATAATATCTACCTATAGTATACTGCAACGATAGAAAAGCTGTAATTTCTAAAATTGTAAAATATGTAAACAATAACCGTTAAACAACAATATTAAAATCGATTCAATTAAATCGTACCATAAAAATACGTACTGTCGGTGCCATCAATATAGTGAGGCCGTAAAATTGGTCAAACACTAAAGTTTATTTGTTTAGAGCACCGAAACTGCAGTTTAAAACTAGAGATATCGAATCTATCTCAATGATATCTATGAATTTGGAATTGTTTCTTTTCCTGCAGTATCTTTGAAGGTATTTTATAAAATATCTATTTCTAAAAATAGATAATTCCGAGAAGCAGAAATGCGTAATTTTTATTACATTTATTACGCGCAAATTTTAAACGTCGACTGACAAAAAATTTTTGGAACCTAAAATTCAAGGCACTTCTCTAAAATCTTATATTCTCTATATATATTCTCTAAAATATGTCCTTAAATGTGGATACACCACTAGCAGTAAATTAGCATCTATCATTTTAATATAGGATAAGACTTTACTCAAAATCAAACTTTGATATGGCATTTTTCTCTGTTAGTATAAATAAAACAGTATGCAAAATATTTTAGTATCTCGATTTCAATACTAAAACATTCGATACGTTTTTGTATTCTTCTTAAGCATATTCCCTTTTTACACCTTAAAAACGATCTATCTAAAGATTTGTCTTTCTTTAAAATCGATAATAATAACACATGGAAAACCCAATCTTTTAATTTACTAAAAACACATCCTACGATTATTTTTCCTCCGTCTATCACAGAGGACGAAGAAGACTTCGACGTGGAGGAAGAGGACAACATGTACGTGCCGAGGATGTCGCAGCCGGACCCGGCCATCGACACGTCCAGGGTCGAGGAGATCCCCGCGAAGGAGCCTAAGTTTCACGCGGTGCCGCTGAAGAGTGTGCTGAAGAAGAGGGGTTCCGGAAGTGGGCCTGGCACGCCGCAGAACACGCCAACGCAGGAGAACAGGCCGTTGACCCTTCGTCAGGAGCTGCATGCCTCCTTCAAGTTAGTGCAACAGCAAGCGATTTCTCTGCTGACGGGAAGCCCTTCAGACACCTTTCTTCTCGAAAGACTCGATGGTCATACAACAAAACAGAGAAAAAGTTTCATCAAGCTTTTAATTTAAACTATCAGGAAAATTTCTTAGCAAGAGATATTTCTATATAACAAGGTTTTTAATTTCGATCGTTAAAAATGTTACATGAAAAAGAAATATTTCTCGAAAAGGAATAATTCAACAAAGTGCCCGCGAGTCTTTCTTTCGATCAAGCACAAGATTCGTCGCGAAACAAAACGAGTCTTCTTCGGGGTTCGGAAGCATCGATAATAAAATATCTTCTTTGGTTTAATTGCGATTTTATTGGAAGAATTTCTTGATCGTAATCAAACGACTTTGGTATAGAGAATAAAAGATTCGACTGAAATTAAGGGCGAATTGTTTGAGTTTAATTAGCGTGCTGGTTTTAATGAAAAACGCCTGGAAACTCTGAAGAAGCTCGTCTGGAACATCGTTCTTCACCTTCCGGCCTTGTCATCTCTCTCACGCGCACGTGCACCGTGTTCCCGCATACTCTCTTTCTTTTTCTATTGCAGGTTCCCTTTCACTCATCGTTTCGTTCAAATGGATGCGCGTCGTGCTACTTTCGATATTATTTCGACGAATTTCGGTACTAACGACTCGATTTTCTCGATTCCGTGGACTATTTTACATTACATCCGTCGAATTTAAGTACCGTACGCTATGGTGCAAAATTTAAGAAATGAAGTTCTACAATTTTTTTAAATAGAACATTTATGTTTTAGTAGAAGCGTAATGAAACGCATTTTTTAAGTTGTAATCTGCAAACTAAGTCGATACATAACTCTTGATACGGTATTGATGAAATTGACTTGATATTTGCAAATAAATGATCTTGCGAATTTTCTACATTTTTCACAAAAGCAATTATCGGGTCCGTGTATTCAACTAATTAATTCACGAATATCACTATAACGTGTAGTTTCTAAATTATTATACAAAGAAACCCTGATATTTACAAAAAAAAAATAACACAATATTATGAATTTCCAAATTTTTCACTCAGAAGTCTTATCAAACGAAAAAACGTAACTTAAAGCGCACTTACAAAATTCTCAAAATTATTTATCCAACAGATTTCCGTAACTCACAACTTCCTCCTAATTACCGATACGCTAATGTCGTCTATTAATTACTATTAAGATCACCGTACAAGGAAAGAATTTCCAAACATTTCAATCAGAATATTCGTCGGGCAAAAGACTTTAACTTAAAGTGCACTGGGGAAAAAGGCTGAAAACGTAACAGGAAATTTAAGTGCACTACCAAGCAGTAACATTTTATACGACGTCGTATTTCGAGTAGCAGTCAGACTATGGCGGTACATTTACCCAGCCGCGTAAACGTTATATAGGTTCCTTTGCGAGGCAGCGTTTCATACGTAACAACCGAGATACTAAATCCAAAGTAAAGTACAGAGAGTGTTCCGTTTCGATTGTTAAAGCAAAAGAAGAGACGGCGACGTGTGTTTCGAAGGTTGGATCGAAGGGATCGAGAACGATGCTCCGGTGGTGAGGCGAATCTCACGAAGGAGTAGCTTCGCGCATCCGTTCATTAAAAACAAAAACAAAAAAAAGATACAACAAAAAATACATTATGTGTCAGTCACTAGTTAAAAGTATGGTATTTTTCTTATGCTTAACCAGAAGGCCACCGTTGAGGCCTAGGATGAGAATATGGTAATTGGGCATTGGTCTAACTAAGCATGCGCGAACCAATATGGTATATATACCTAAATATATATATATATATGTATAAATATTTGTCTTATACCCACGGCGGTTGATCGCAGAGAACCAACAATCATCTAGTCTCTCTATTTTTCTTAATATTTTTCTATCTCTTGTACGTACACACTGGGTCTCATAACTGTGGAACCAATTAAAAGTTTTCAATTTTTGTACATTAAATATGTTTGATATCGTACCGAGGAACTATTTATCCTCTTTTTCCTTACGAAAGACAGATTATATGCAGTGGAGAAAAGAGAAACGATAGAAATATACTTGCAGTTTATTTTTGTTCGATAACATACAGCATAATATTTCGTTATATAAAAATTGAATTCAAGATAGAATAAAATGAACATGTAACAATAGCTTTTACAAGTTCAACTATTTAATCTTGCACACTTCTAATCAAGCTTCGTTGCATTGTAGCTGTTAAGAATTGAAAATTTTATGGTGGTTTTATTTTTACAAGGCACAGTGTATTTCTATTTTACTCTCTTTCATTCTTCTCTTTTTATTATCTCTTTTCTCGCTCTTTTTTAGCTCTCTCTATATTTGCTCTATTTTTTCTTTTTTTTATATATATATTTATTGTATATTTCTATTTTTCTCTAGAGACTCTTCCCTCTTTTTCTCTCTTTCTCTTTCTATTTCTTTTTTTTTTTTTTCTATCTCTGTGTCAGCATCAGGAACGCCGTGAGCATGGTAAACCTATGACCTTAAGCATGAGAAAACCCTAGGGAAACCCATGAAAACTGTCGCCCACGCTTCACTCATCCGATTATTTGCGTTTCACGCGGCCAGAGAACCTCGAACCATCGATCGACGAGAACGAGGATCTCGAGATTCCTTATCGTTGCCAACGAATCGAGCTGGATAGTACAAAGCAGCTCGATTCGTACATCGGCTGTAATGGATTAAGAAACGTCACCTCGGTCCGTGACGGTTCTTTGCTTCGAGTTCTTGTCTTCTTACGTTCTCAATGCCACGCGGCTTCGACGCTTTTTACGCTCGTTCGCTTTCACGACTGACGATCGAATTTTTTGGTTAAGAAACTCGTTGTTTCGGATTCACTCCTTTTCTTCACAAATTTTTCGAAGTTTTCTCGAGGAAAATGACGTTCGTCAATTTTTTCTTTTTTTTAATTCGTGCACGATGTTCTTGAAGAATTTCTTTTAACCCTTCTGTGACATTAGCTTCGATGGTGATTTTGAAATTTGTTACATTTATATTATAATTAATGCTTATGTGGCCTTAAATGCATGAAATATATTAGTATTACCAAACTGTAAAATATCGATATAAATGGACCATCTATTCGCAAAGAAACTATCCTTGTTTTCCGTTATTTTATTATTTCTGCAATACGAATATTTCATCTTAATTCGTAGCTAGCATCCACTGTTACATTTGAAGTATTACCATGCTAAAATACTTTAGACATACGATTGTTGTGCGTGTACAACGATTAATCACTGAAGGGTTAATTAAATTCAGCTGACATTTCAATGTTTGAACAGCTGGAGGTTAATTGGGGGTGCTAAGTCTGTCTGGAACTCAGCTGTTTAAATAATTAGAGTTTGTAATATATTGAAACCTTTCCTATGTGCTCGTTTCTGTTACTATGTTTTTTTTTTATTATTATACATTATTCTGCATCCTAATCCTTCGCACTATCATCTTCATCATCAGAAAACAAAACAAAACAAGAAATAACAACAGAGTTCTGACAATAATTCCACAGTATCATCGTATAGCACTAAATCTTAATTCAGTGCAAAGGATTATGATGCATAAATTTGAAATTATTCTGTTTTGTAAAAACACCCTTGTAAATTTGTCTAAATGTATAAAGATCAATTTTCTACCGTTTTTAATAATTCGTAAAGTAATAATATTAATCCCCTTTTAGCAGATTTAGTTACGAGGAGGTGGCAAGAACTGCGAAATCTCGAATCAGTAGGCTGCATGTACATTCGATGCTTTAGGTTGATGGTGAAACAGTCCCCGAAGGATTTAAATGCATGACCTTTTGTTTTCGAGAAATTAATAAATTCTTCTTTATTATCCTTTATTTAACTTTTTTATTTTATTATTAGCTTTTGATTATTCTTTATTTATCATAATGGATATTTTTATCATTTTGTGAGTGGATATTGTAATAGAAGCATTTAAAACATAAATAATTTCTGAAACAACAACATAACTTCTCGACTAGTTTCTCGAGAACAAAGGGTCACACACTCAAATCTTTCTGAAGCTGTCTTACCATTAACGCAAAGTATCGAATGCGCATACAGCCAACTCATTCGAGATTTCGCAGTACTTGCCATCTCCTTGTTAGCTCATAAATTGAAAATGGTAACAGAAACAAATTAAAATCAGAATCGATCTTCATCGATACGTAGAAACTTAAAAGAATAACCTCGATGACGGAAAAATACATCTTGGAACGAAAAATGAGGGAGAAAAAACTCTAAGCAATTGTTTTAATCGTTTCATTTTTCCATTCGTTCATACGTATCAACGAAGATTAAAAGAAGTCCCATTAAAATTCATGATGAGACACTTTTTCAACAAGTTGGCAAAATTTAAAAAGCAAAAGAAACAATAAAAAGAGGAAGATAGCTGTCGCAGCTTCCTTTCCACGGTATCACGAATATCTCAACCAGTCTGCATCGCGAAGTTAAACATGACAAAAAAGAATGTTGCATCCGCGTCGGAAAGGAAACGGCGTTATCTGCGTCGACGTCGTTTGATAACCCATTTCGTGACGGACAAGGACAACGTCCGTTTCACGGAGGATCCGTAACTTGCTTCTGTTATCTTCATCAACGTGTCACATACACATACACTGTGCAGATAAATACGCTACCGCCAGAAAGTATCCGGACACTTGCTTATTCCTAATAAGATCCTGTATTCTGATTGCAAAATTACAGACAAATCGAGTTGCAATAAATTTATTCCACGTAACCTGTATAGCAGTGTATAATCGGATATTTTGACGCGGTTAGATTATTGTCAAAAGTGCGATGTGCAATAGTAAAATCAGTATTTCTAATTGTCAAACATTACAGAATTATTTTAATTTCTGAATTACGAGTCATTAAAAAGGATCTTCTAAACTGATAGGAAGACATTAGATATCGATACAAACGATGATATTTGATATATCATTGCTATATTTTTAACAGATACTTTAGATTTACAGTCCCTGGCCATTAAACTAGGACCATGTATACAAGTTTCGCACTTTTAACTGCAACACTATTGCATAAATACATAGATTCTGCTAAAAAGAATATAAGCGAAACAAGCATAACATCTTAGTAATTAATATGAATTATCGCGATACATAAAATTTAGTTGTATCTTCCGATGGTAATGAACGATATTTAGTGATTTCGAATGGTCCCAATTCGGTAGTGGACTAGGCTGATATGATGACTTTTTAAGAAACATAGTAAATGCTACTTCTAATTATTAGTTTGATATTAATTTTGGCAACGTTCACATAGTGTTAATACAGATCGATCGAAGTGTCCGGATACTGATAATCGGTAGCGCATACTGATCAGACCGTGTACCATTATTTCATCCCCCTCCGTAATCGCATATATTCGTATTTGAATCGCCGTAGAGTAGAACATTGATTCAAGTAGCGTCAATCAGCGCTTTATTTAATAAATGATAACAATAATAATCGATTGAATGTGTTTCGTGGCGATTCTTTCAGCAGTCGACCGGTCAGATTTGGCCTCGCTTTGCCGTGCACTTTGGAGAACAAGGAGAACGCGCGGCCGTACGTGATAAGGGAGGACGCTGACGGCGATTCCGGAGACGGACAGGTACTCTACAGGGATGAGTACGACGATGAGAAAAGTAAGTACCGGAAACGAGTGCGGTGGAAATTTAGTGTAGGTAGCCCCCAGGGGATTGTGAGGAAAAAAGTTTAGGAAAGTTTAATGCAGTGACTGCTATGGGAGTCATAGAGGTGAATAGAGAAGTGGATGTCTGAAGTGGTTAAATTAAATAAATGGTTATGTTCGCGTAGCTTTTGGTATTCTTAATTTTATGGTAATAATATAAAGTATCGAACATGTATCCAAAAATATGTATAACAACCTAAAGACTGCATTAAAACAGAAATAGGAAAATTTATTCAGCAGTGAAACCTATAGCGAGAACTCGTATATTTGCGAAAACTATAATAAAGTTTCATCCTATGTTGAATACAGCCTGTGATATCAATAACTGAGCTGTCTATCGCAAATTGCACGTGCATATCATTCGCACAATAGAGGCGTCTCAAGAATGGCAATTGCGCTGGCTATTAAAAACAGCCAGCGTCCTATATATAAAATTCATTGACTATTAACCACTTTGAAATTTCGATGTTCTAAGGGTGCGAATTTGACAGAAACTGGCACTAAATTCGTCTTCTATTTTTTATTAAAAACTACGGCCAACTATTGATTTTTCAGTGGGAAGTTAATTAATGGATTATCAAAAGACGACTTAATTTCATTTGCCTTTGCGTTGGGAAAGTTCTGTCGTGAATTTTTCATATGCTCAATGTTCGCCGTATGTTTCTATTAGCAACTTTTCCTTTTCTTTTTTTTTCTTTTTTCTCCATCTCTCCATTTCGATATTATTAAACATTGAGGCATCGAATAACCACCGTTCGATCCACGTGTGGCCGATGGCCTCGATAACTCATCGACGAGCTTGACGGTTAACTTATTCTCTCGTTTAACGTGGTTCAATTATTGCAAACGTCACTTTCAACACGTTCCGACGTATACGTTGCGTTGATTCAATTATCTCGAAGAAAATAATTCTGCTTATGTAATTGCCACATTTTTCTCTTTTCTCGCGTTTCGTTGACATAAAGACAAAGAACGAGCCGAGTCACAGTGTGTCAAGACAAAAATTATTATTTACATTTTTCAATTCATTTCTAGGAAAAAAAGAAATCCATTTCACAGTTAAGCGTGTTGCATTTTGGTAGCGGTGGATGTGTTAAGGGAGCAAACCCCGTGAGAAATATTTTTTAATAACATCTTAAACGAGGGCAAAAAGGATAAAAGCTTTTTTCAATGGAAGATTCGTTCGGTGTTGTTCGAGCTTAATGAGAAACACAATACCATCCTCGTCGTTCTTTTTTCTTTTCTTTCTCTTTTCTTTTCTGTTCCTTTTTCTTTTTTTGTCTTCTGGAGGAAGGAATTACATAAACGATGTAGCTGCAACACTACCGTTTCTAATTGAAATTTCTTCCCACTTTAACCCGGGCAAATGTGAACGTGAACCCCTTAACAATTAATCCGAGGCAATTAAAGCGATTCGTTAATGATTCTTTCGATTACTTTTCCATCTTAACGTTACTCGATCCGATCCCACTTTAATTTACTTTATGCTGATCGCTAGGTTACGAATATTTGTACAGATTTACATTTTTAGACGCAATTAAAGAAATGGAATTTATGCACAGAATTGTTTCATTTTCTAAATATTATAACGAATATTCTACTTTGGAGTATTTTATATATTTCTGCATGTTATGTCCCATGATCGTTTGGATCGCAATGGAAGGTAATAATCAGTAATAATTCGCTAGAGAAATTAAAATAGAAGAAGACATCTACTAAAGAATTAGCTATAGAAATTAAGAAAGAAAGAACACTAGCTGAGAAATTTACTTCGCCCATGACATAACCATTTTATATATTTTTGGATATATACATTCCTTATATTTTTGCTCTTTTATATTTCCCATAAATGCCTGAAAATCATGAGACAGGAAGCTTTTATTTCTTTCTTTTTTTTTTTTAAGGTTCTTTTTACGATATTTAGCGTTACGGTGTTACAAGAATTATTGTAATATTTTACGTTTCTGGCGGAAGAAAGGCAGAAGGATAGCTTTAATTTTTAAGAGATCGAAATTGCTCGTAAAGGGAACTAAACATGTATAATTTAGAGTAAAAGTTCGAGACAGAAATTCATTGTAACTTTTGTGTGTTTGAATAAAGCGAAAACTCGATAACCCAATATTTCAAACGGGTGTCCTGCAACAGTGTTGGGCATTGTTAAAGTATACTTTTGTTCGAATAATGCATAACGAATAATATTTTATTTGCTATACATTCATTTCTGTGTGTGAAAAAGTATTACATTATTATTATGTAAAGACTAAATGCGTGAAAATTGTTTTGTAACGAATATGACAATAATATACGACAATATAGCACGAAAATTTTATATAAAAATATTGCATCGTAAACATGACTTCTGGTCTTGGACTAATTCCACTTCGTATATCCAATTAGACACTACTCGACGCTTCGTTCAACAACTGAAACCAGTCGTATCTCTACAACTAAGAGCTCAGCAGATCACGTTCGTTAAGTTCGTTTGCTTAGTTTCATCCTGAAGGAGCATGCTAGTCCGAATTATCCTTGCGTATATATGTTTTTAACCAAAATAATTAAAAACTCTAAAGCTCTTCGCGATAATCAAACCTTTTAAACGCGACGCACATTTCCGTTAAAAAATCCCAGGATATCTCTCATTTTTGATTGCATGCAAAGAGATTTATTTCACTTATTATATATATAGTTATTACATATAGTCTTGCATATGTGTATAAACATCCGTAATACGTTCATAAACAAACAAAGTTCCAATTATATTTGTGGCTTGGTGCAAGAAGTGTCCAATGTTATACTGTTACAGAAAGAAAGTTGAACCCGGTGTTGAGTTTGTAAATAATTTTACATTCTATATAAAAAACGACGATTTCGAATTCTACCTAGAAATGATTATAATGGCATCTGTATATGCCAGTGTGAACATTTTTCATAGAATAAACTTCCTACAAAAGGATAGCAAAGTCAACATGAAATACGCAAATAACATAAGCTTCAGTTCTCTCTTTTTGTATCAGAAAAGAAATTTGAAATAACAGAAACTTTTATCTTCTTCGTGTGAGAAATTATTTGAACGAATCTTTTAACATATCTTTCAATGCTAATACCTTAATTTTACGAACACTGACATTGGTACTTCTTGCATCAAGTCACAGGCATGACAATTGATCAAATGAAATTTCTTCATATCTTTATTACCTACTTTATTGTCCACCTCGTTATTTACTTAATTCTTCTGACTTTAAAGCAAGTACAATAATTATTCGAAGATGCTTGAGCGAGGATGTAGTTCGTGTTTTTCCTAATAAGAAAGACGATGATAAAGTGAAGTGATTTCGAACAAGGGTGGACAGGTACTTTACGGGATAAAATATGAGGCGTGAAAGGGTCGTAAAAAGATGGCGATAGCTTGATTGCCAAACACACGAAATCAGCATTCGCAGTCCGGACTAATTATACTCCCGGCGCGATACGTTTATTCACATAGACAAACGCGTGATCACGCAAACGCCTCGAAGGTTATATTAATCCTCGAAGATCGCTGGCAAGCAGTTCAGTGTGTTTCTGGCCGTTGCGTTGTTTTGAATTAACGATCCTCCTACGAAACGCAGATTGTCGTCCTATCGAACCATCGGAAACTATAATGGAAAGTTCGTCAGTTTGTTAAAAGATCTAAATCAGTATTCTGGAACCTACAAGTTCTTTAAAGTTTGAAGTTTGAAGAAGTTGTCAATTCAATCTAAACCTAATCTAAATCGATTCATTTACGAATTTGCGGACTCGGGCCGAGATTGATTCGAGGAAGATTACCTCGGAAGGGAATTTTAATTTTTGGAGAAGATTAAGGGAAGAATTAACAGTGCGATGACACCATGCTGTCAATCTGGACTGCGTCGACTTTGTCGATCGCCTGTGGCTCGATGGATTTTTTTAAACACGAGCCTCCTATACGTCGTAGCCTTAGCTGTTCCTCCCTCTTCAGTGGTAAATCGAAATTGAATTTAAATCGGTGGTTAAAATGCAAAAGAATCGATGAAACATTAACGTGTACTTTGGTTGTTTATATACAGCATGTTGACTTAGGCGACAGTGAGGAATCTTATTAATGGACTAAGAATTTATGATATATATTTTTGTGAATACAGTTATTAAATGGAGTCTATGGAGTACTTATTATATTCTATAACGAGTACTGTATTTAGAATATTTTATTTTTGTATATTATATTATATTCTGTGGTATATTTTTATATATTGTAATCTTGGTATATAAAGACTTCTTGCAATTTTTTATATTACGATCGGTTGTTGATTTAATGTTGATTAATTCTTATTTGGAATAATTTTTTATCGGGTAGTCGGAAGTGTCTCAAAAATAGCGGCGATGAATCACGTTACGATGAATACCTTGTATAGTTTGATCAAAAAGTCAGTGTCAAATTCTTGAGAAAGGTTACACCACCTCGGAAGTAGTTACGGACCATGTAGAGTATAATAAAACGATTCCAATTTTAAATTAATATCGGAAGAAAATTCCTGTAATCTAATATTTAAAAATAAGATGCTATTAATAGCAATTAAGTTACCCTTTACCATTAAATTCTTTAGAAAGTTAATTAGTGTCATCTCGAAAGTAATATTCATCTGCGAAAAGGAGCTCCATGAGTTTGCGTCTCGTGAACATATAAGTGATGTTTAATTAAGAAACTAATTGTTTCTCTAATTGCAGGCCGGTTGGCAGCAAAGATTGCGCGCAAGGAGTCGCTGTCGCTGAAGCTCGCCCTCAGGCCAGATAGGCAGGAGCTCATCAACAGGAACATCCTTCAACTACAGACGGACAATGAGAGGCAGGAAACGAAGGAGGCAATTGGTGCCAAGCTTATCAGGTGAATAAATGTTCCTCATTTTTTCTTTCCTTTACCTATTTTTTATTACAAACAAGAAACGAATTGATAAAATTATTTCTGTTCGTCTTTTTTTAATTCCAAACTGATTTCTGAAGATTACACTAATTAATAAATTGATATAACATACAATCTAAATAGAAATTAAATAAAGAAGACCAAACAGAAAATGCAATTAACTTTTTGAAATCAAATGAAATTTATTCTCGTCTACCTAAAACAGAAATACAATTTTCTACCAAACAGATTCATTTCCATAAAAGAAGAGAAATGTTTTTTCGTTAAAAGTTACCAGATAAAAAGGGGCAAGGTACAATTAACTTTCTGAAACAAATAACTTTTATTTCCATCCCAACAAAGAAAGGTAATTTTCAATCAAACAGATTCACTTTCATAATATAAAAAAAAAAGAAGAAAAAGAAGCTCGTTATAAGCTTCGATAAACTCATCGTCCTTAGCGATAGTAAAATAAAATAAGTGATAATAGATGAAAGCACGGCAAACATTATTCGAGGGCGGTCCATTGATTGTTTGCATTGAAACGGCCATTGAATCCTCGCGTATCTCGCTTTGCCATGAATAGTGACGTCTGCGGCCATAGAAAAGCATTGCCTGAACTGTTAGCGATATCAGGCCGGCGAAGTAGTTAACGTTTCGTTTGAATTTATGCACTCACATTGGCGTAGCTACGAATCATAAATTCAGGACTAAACCAAGAACGCGAAGGATTTGCTTCCACAAGCTAACCGCTTTAGGGTGAATACGAATTTCTCGATCGTCATTGACGATTTTTCTAGAACCGATGTTGTTACACTTGCTCGCGAAAGTATTCCAGTATTTGAAAGTATTACACAGTGGTTACAAAATTTGTAAAAATATTTGCATATGCACATTCTAATTTTTCAATGAGGCGTGCTTTCATCAGGTTTCACATCTCACTTTCATAGTATATTATTAATTTTTCTAGACATATGAAAATACTACCAAATGATATGAAACTTGATTGATATAGAAATGCTATAATAAATGGTGCAAACACATTTTAATACTACTGTAGAAACTTTTTATAAATACATGAACGTCACGAGAGAAAATAATATAATGGGTACATTTTTGTTGACTTTCTGATTTTAATATTACCCCATGATCATAGAGGAGAATTTTAATATAACGATTTCAGACTTTACCAATATAATCGCAATAGTCGTGTCTCACAAACCTGATGAAATTTTAAGAAGTTTGGTATAGTGCACAAAATAAATTTATCACGGAAGAAAAATATAACAGTTACATTTTTGTTGATTTTCTGATTTTAATATTACCCCATGATCATAGAGGAAAATTTTAATATAACGATTTCTGACTTTACCAATATAATCGCAATAGTCGTGTCTCGTTACAAACCTGATGAAATTTCAAGAAGTTTGGTATAGTGCGCAAAATAAATTTATCACGGAAGAAAAATATAACAGTTACATTTTTGTTGATTTTCTGATTTTAATATTACCCCATGATCGTAGAGGAGAATTTTAATATAACGATTTCAGACTTTACCAATATAATCGCAATAGTCGTGTCTCACAAACCTGATGAAATTTTAAGAAGTTTGGTATAGTGCACAAAATAAATTTATCACGGAAGAAAAATATAACAGTTACATTTTTGTTGATTTTCTGATTTTAATATTACCCCATGATCGTAGAGGAGAATTTTAATATAACGATTTCTGACTTTACCAATATAATCGCAATAGTCGTGTCTCGTTACAAACCTGATGAAATTTCAAGAAGTTTGGTATAGTGCACAAAATAAATTTATAAAAATTTTTTACGTGATACTATATAAATACTATATTCTATATAATATTCGAATACCTTCGTACCTGCGTAGTTTTCGAATATCCTTGATGCCTCCGTTTATTGATTTTCCTTCGTGAAAGTTTAATCATTCATTGGTGGATTGAAATTGGCCGTACGGCTTCGATGTTAAGGTAGAAGATGTTAAAACGTAAAGGATTGTTTGTTGAACCGTGTGGAGATATAGAACAGTCGAAAGTGCACTTCGTTTCGCTCATTACGTGAAGGAGGATATGCACAAAGCGTATTATCTTTGACGTATGAGAAAACAGTTGATATCGAAGTCTGTATGTGTATTGCTAGAACTTGAAAAAAATTTAGGTTCCGTTTCATATTTAACCTTTCGACTTCTTGAATAATTTTTTATACGAAGAACTTTATTTCATTTCTGGCAGTTCAGTATTTTTCTTTTAACTTTAACTGTGAAGATCCCGCGGCAAAATATGATAGCCCCATTTTTGTTGATCTGCTGATCCTGTTGATTTTATGTCACTCGGTAGCTAAACAGAGTAGCTAGTATAAGATAGTTTAAGAAGGGAGTAACTTGATAAACTTGGAAATACAAATCTTTTAAAAATAAACAATAAATTCCAAAATGTTTCGTCAAGAAACGAATAATTAATTTAATTCTATCTACGTATAATTAACGTTGTTAATATTTTTTAAACGTGCAAGAAGGTGACAAAAACACGAATTTCACTGCGAAGATAGTCTTGCTATGGGTTTGGTTAACAACATATTCAATTCTAAAATTGCTCTCCTATAACGAACGATAAACTTGTAACAATCATTATAGATTCACTTTATGAAATATCAAAACATCTATTTATAATATTTACAAGAATGAATTTAATACTTCCCAAAAGTGTGAAGAATACGAAAGTAAATTGACAGATGTCATTAAAGACAATACGTCGGATTACGGAGCAAACAGAAGATAACCCCGATGATTTACTTATTTGTGTGAATTTTACTCTCTCTCTCTCTCTCTCTCTTGATCGATCCAACCGATTGAAAGAAAAGCGACTTTAGACTTACACTAATTCGTGTGGCATTCTTGTTCCAGGCGGCTGAGTATGCGGCCGACACAGGAGGAACTGGAGGAACGAAACATTTTGAAAAGTAAGCTCCAAACGCAGTTAACTTTTTGCAAAATATCTGTCTTTGCTAATTGAAATTGAAACCATGTATTAACTTGTTGCGGATGAAATGGTCGAATACTTGATACTATTTTTTGAACTTAATAGATTTATCGGAAATAAAACTGTTAATCGAAGTAATATTAAAAGTTACCGAGCAGCGAAGCAAAATGTTAAAGTATGATCCGTCATTTCCAATTAAAATTTTTCACACTAAAGGTAGACGTCTCTCTGCCATATCTGCAAATTTATTTATTTTGACCTCTTCAAACTTCTTTAATGTTCTGGATTTTCGCCGAATTCTGCAAAAATTCTAGGTTATTTATTAACACGTCTATTTCATTATGTAATAAAAGAGGGTGTTTTTTTCTACAGAATTGAGACAAAAGTGAAATTTTGCATCTGTCCAAATGGACCCAAGAGTACTACGGAGAATTAATATAACTTCTCCAAAAGTTATCCCAATGTTACGAGCAACTTTTAATCGTATTATCTTCAAAGTTTAATTCTTGTTTAAGAAAAACAAGCTGCTTCGATGCTTTATCCGCGTAATATCTATGTAATAAAATAATTGTCAGAATTGACAAAAGTTCAATTAATATATTGTATTCAGCTACTTTCAAATTTTTAATTAATGTATTATTAATAATGATTGATAAATGATATTGAAAGATTAAATATGTATGATTTTACGCTTTTGTAAAATCGATCGTTTCATACGTAACAAGCAAATATCAAGATTGTTCGCATACTTCGATGTTTTTGCAATTTTTCCATTTTCCCGGCCACACGATAAATCTTGGATAAAATATGATGCCCGCGTAATCTATTTACAGAGCAAAGTCCTGCAGAGGAGAAGAAACAAAAAGAAGAAAAAAAGCGGTATCTACTACGAAAGCTCAGCTTTCGACCGACCGTCGAGGAGCTCAAGGAAAAGAAGGTGCGTTTCGTTCAGTTTTACCGTTATAACGTTATGCTATAAAATGGAAACAACTAAGAAAATGAAAAAAATGTTGGATTTTTTTCTGTATTTTATTAGATTATCAGGTTCAACGACTACATCGAAGTCACGCAGGCTCATGATTATGATAGAAGGGCTGATAAACCCTGGACGCGATTGACTCCTAAGGACAAAGCAGCCATTAGAAAGGAGTTGAACGAGTTTAAGAGTTCGGAGATGGCCGTTCATGAAGACAGCCGACACCTCACCAGGTACGCCGTTTTTTCATGTATTTATGATAGAAATATAAAGATAATTCTGACATGTCCTGTATATTTATTTATTTATTTATGAGACAGATCTTTCAATCTTTTTTTAGTTCAAAAACGATAGAAATTCTAGATTAATAGATAATCAATATGTTTGATAATTAATATATTTTATTAAAAGTAAAAATATGAAATTTCTATAAATTCAGACATAAGATTATTTGCATCATTCACAGATAATAACACTGCTCTTTTATATTTATCATAACGTGCCGAATTGACACGAGAAACAAATGAAGCTTTCGAAGATAGACAGACAATGTGTTCGTTCTTTTACACACGAAGTACTGCAATTCATGTTACAACCCCCAAGAGTTTCTTTACTACTATAGAAGCTTTAAATTGTACTTTTATTGCGTTCCAAGGAAACCAATTTCAAATAAAACCTTAATCCTTTGGATTCTTCTATGCCACTGCAGACACATAGATAACAGAAAAATTATATCTGTATTATCTTCTGTAATAAAGAATGAAAAATAAAAGGAAGACTACAGTCTAAATAAATTTAGAAAGCACCGATTCTCTCTAAAAACCTTATCGAAACAAAGTTCTTAATTTCAGAAGATTTCGCTATAAAAGTGTATTGGAGATTGCAAAGGATTAAGGAAGTAGATTGCTCGAAATTAAATTCAATATCGTCTAATAGAAATCAATCGCTATCCCACTCATTCCAGCCGGTCCATTAACTACAGACTCAAGTAGCACATTTGTATTCTGCTCGGTTACAGGTTCCATAGGCCATGACAATTGCAATGTGTTGAGGTGCTACAGTGTGGTGCGGGTATAGGTGAAGGTGCAGTGTGGTGGCCTCGCGTCGAGGCTGGATAACAAAAATAAAATCTCTCTCGGTTGATCGTGGCTACCGGGGGTATTTCACGACAAGAGGAGTTTTTGCTAATACTCCGTTTGTACTCGGGGCAACGGTGACGGTGGTTTCTTTTTATGACGTTGCTGCGTCGTGTTTTCATTCGTCGTCATCGTCCTCGTCGTCATCGTGTCATGCATTGCGTCTCTCCCATCGGTAGATCGTCTTATCCATCACCCACGCATCGGGGTCATCCGCCATTCGCGCTGACGACGAACGTCTCCACGACGTCGACGAAGATTGTGATATAGGGTGGCCCGTCCTATGGAGTAATCGAGAAAAGAGAAAAAGTAACAAAGCGATCGCGTCGGGTCACTCGCTGATTTCTCTTTGTTAGAAAAAGAAGACTCGTTCACGCCTGAGCTCACCTGACGCGTCTATTAAAACTACTCCGTTCTTTGGATAAAATTGTCGGAATGTCCAGTGTGACGATCTTTTTGAGCACTTTTGCATTCTTTCGATGCCAAACTAAGAAGACGAATAGAGAAAAATAAAAAAGAGGGAGAGGAGATCGATAGAAGACTAAGATTGCAGCGTTAGAAATTTGCAACTTAGAAAATCGAAAACGTCGTTCTATAATGATATGAGACTCTTTTTGTACGAATGTTCGTGGAGTTCGAACTATTTAAAAATGAAAGAGCAGGTGACTGCTTGTTTCATTTAAAGTTGATGCTCCACGTCGACTACGAAACTTTGCCATCTCTCAGAATTTCTTACTGCTAGGCATTGACTTGACTTTTATGGGGAATACGAGATGTAATTGAGAAGAGAGACTTATATATCCTTAAAGTACATTTTCAGATAAACTCTAAGATAATATGCAAATTAAACGTATACATTGGAAGTAGCTAGATGAAGATAGAAAGATAGCATGATCGATAAAGGTGGCTCTTTGAACAGTCCCTCTTCATGATAGAAGAAATTCGTTTAATAGAGGGAAGGGAAAAAGAGCACGTGAGCTCGCAGGTGAACGGGTCTTTCCGTAGATTTTAGTAGAACATCATAACTTCTCCTTTTGCCATCAGGCTAGCTCGTCAGTGTCACCTGGCAACAAAACGCGTATACGTAAAGAAAAAAGCGACTCCTAAAGAACAAAGTTTTAATCCTTTAGCATTCGTGTGATAACAATATCTTGCGGATAGTTCGCGAAATACTCAAACTCGACGTGAGATGAATGTGTATCACGATAGATGATTAAAAAACAAATGAGAGAAAAATGGAGAAGAACGTCGATGAGAAAGATTGATTTAGCTTTCGATTTAGTTGTTTAAAGATGGGTTAGTTTGAAATATTTTTATACGTTGACGTTCAATAAAAAAAAAAACCGACAGGGAATTGTTATCATCGACTCGGCACGAAAGAAACGATTTTTTCAATCGAACGAAATAAAAACCTCGTTTTTTTTTTAATCGACGAAACGATCGAACAAAGAGCAAGAGAAAAATGAAAAAAAAAAACAAATACAATGAAGAAAAACGCATAGCTTCGTGGTATATATGGTGACTATTATGTGATTTATCGATAGAATTCCACGGATCGTGATTTTTATCGACTTTTAATAACCGATGACTTTGTTGTTTGTATCGCGCTAACGTTGCGTAGAATTTATTATAATTAAGCATTGTTCCATTTTTGCGCGCGGACAGAGACGTGTCTTTTGAATCGACTCGTGTGCGAATATCTAAGACAATCTTGTTCGAATTGACAAGAAAAAGAAAAAAAAAAGAACTATTTTTCCTTTTTACTGCCAGGTATCACTATTTCTCTATTTGCGGAGCTGCCTTGAGGAGCAAACGCTTTATTGACTTACTATACACAGAGGAAACACACAGAGACGAAATGGAAAATAATGGAACGTGCGAGAAGTGGATGCGGCGAAACAAAAGAAAAAAATATATATATATATATATAGTTGTAAAATTCCGTTTTGGCGACGAACTCGATGAGAAAATGGAAAAGGAGAGAAAGGGGAGAAAGAAAGAAAAAATGCATTGTGCAATTACACACACTTTGTACAGAAATAATATACATAGTGCGTATTTTAGTGGTTATTATTATTGTTATTGTCATCGCTAGCGACACTGCGATCCTCGTTGATTTTCGATCACGCGTTTCGATCGTGAAAGCATCGGTCTTGAAACAACATAAGAAACATAAATTTTGTCTACGCTATATTATATCGGTTACGCCATCGATCGTTCTATTAAAATTGATCGTAGAGTAGACAGAATTGGTCGTTTGATCGGCACGTAGACATATTGTAATCAATTGGATAGATGATTGATCAAAGAAACATAAAGAATACGTTTCGTGGGAGTTTTCTTAAAAAGAAAAGGAAAGATATGAAAGAATCGAAACGTGTTTCGATGTCTTGCACGCTTAAATCCCCACACCCCCTTGAAGCTTCCTGTCCTTGCAAGCATGTGATCGTCATTCGTTTTAACGCTCGTGTAAGCTTGCGTCGAGACCAAATCGATAAAAAGGGAACTCGTCGCTGACGCCTTCTGCTTTCGATGAACGTCGTAAAATTAGAAAAAAAAAAAAAAAAAGAATGAAATCGAACAGAAATGACAACAAGAAGAAACAATATTGTAAAAGAAGAACAATTAATAATCTGTTCTGTCGATGAGTTTTTCACGTGGAGAAATTAAATAAGAATTTTCTTAATAATTTCTCGACGTTCTCAACTTTAATTGTACGAATCTTCCTCGATATCAGAACTCGATCACGCGAGTTTCTCCCTGCGTGATGTAAGTCGCGACGATGTGTCGATTTTCCTTCTAAATAGTAATCTAGTTTTAACGATCGTCCAATGGGGTGAGAGGATCGGATAATCGATCTCTCTCGTAAACCCGTCGGTGAACTCAGTTGTTCGATATTATAAGCAAACAAGCAAAGAATAAAAAAAAAAAGAAATAAAAAATTTCGTCAACTTCGCGGTCGTCGAAGATGTCGGGCCGAAAAAAGATGATGATGATGATGATGATAATGATGATGATGATGTCGATGATGATGATGATGATGATGATGATGAGAAAAAAGAATGGGAAGAGTACGAAGACCTTCTAGTGAACCACGGAGACGCAGGTGATTACGGAACAATGTAAAATAGGGAGATGAAGCGTCTCTCTCGTTCCATTGGTCGAGCGCTGTGGCTACCGTGTAGTCGAACAAATGTATCCATTAATTTCCGGGTTGTCTGGTGTGTAGTATGAATGTACTATGTGGATGAATGTTTAATTAAATCGAGAGAAAGAGAGGAAAGAAGATAGAGTAAACGGAAGAACAAGGATCGACCGAAATCGAAAGTTTTAGGGGTGCGAAAGAACGAGAGTGAAAATGGTAAAACTCGACGAGGATATCTTTAAATTTTCTCCTCGAGATTTTCCCATTTCTCTTTGTTCACACATTTCACAATTTCTTATCCTTTCCCTTTTTCGTTATATTTTCCTTTCTTTCCCCGAATAAGTTTCACCGTTTTCGTCGTGTGAGAGCCACTCTCGAGGACGGATGATCTAGAAGCGACGTGTACAGGACACGACATGCGAAACATAACGATTAATTAAACGACGAACGATTGTAAATAATAAGTTGAGACGATTTTTAGGCGTAACGAAAGGGGAGAAGAACAAATAAAAGATAACACATTGTAAAACACACCGCAATAGTGATCCACGCTACACGCTAAACGATATTACGCATGGCAAAACGAATGAATACTTATAAATATTTGATATTAGGTAATGAAGAACAACAAAAGAAAACTGGTGCCCTAAACGCGGGCGATACATAAGTACTCTATACATATATAAATATTATACATATATATATATATATATAGATATATATATTATATATATTATTATATCGAGGCGTACAAGCAGTATGTGCGTTTTCCAGCACAGATAGTTGGTATTTTGTGTACAAAAAAAGGAAACAAGAAGAAGAAAGAAAAAAAATTGCGTAAAAAGCGAACCAGGGAGAACAATTGTTGGATATTTTCGCCGCGCTCTGTCCAGTCTGCGTGATTATTATTATTATTAATATTATTATATTATTATTGTATTTTAATTATTATAATTTTAACTTTATTATTATTGTATTATTATTATTATTATCATGATTTATGTAGGAGATGCGCGATAAAATTATTTATCAGCGCCGACAAACGTCACTGTCGAGTCGATCGTTCGTGACGATCGAACCAGTACGTTTCCGACCACATTTTTGAGCAAACCGAAAATGCAAAAATTTTCCTCCCGTAAAAAAATACACACTCCCCCCCCTCTCTCTCTCTCTCTCTCTCTCTCTCTCTCTCTCTCTCTCTCTCTTTCATCTTATCGGACGTCTCTGCCACGATCGATTGGCCGATCCCATCGAAATTCGCCATCGACTTTTGCTCTCCATCTCCTTCGCCCCGTGCAATTTCGATTTGCTCTTGATCCTCGTACATCTTATCGTGTGTACAAGCTCGATTTACTCACGTTCCGCGAAATCCCCATTATCGGAACATAATAACGCCTCTGTAAATTAAGTATCATTTGTTCTAAAGCATCTGACGTTATTTAATATTTCATTGAATTTTTCGAAAATTTGAGACAAATTTTTATCTCTGTCACATTTTTTAATTAGAAGGTCGATAGTTTGGCATTTTTGAATGAACAAATTATAAAATGTATTGAAAAAATTCGGAGATGTTCTGGGTTAAAAGATTATGACATTATGGTATTGGTGCAGTGATTTCAACGCGTGGCAATGACACCACCGCTCAACGTTCTACCACGCGATTTGAACATTCGCATTTCTAACATTCTATTTCAAATTCAGATTTCTAATCACCGAAACTTTACAAATCGTCCGAAATAATTCTACAACTACATCGTAAGAATCAAATAATGTGACGCCAACAGCTATTTAAATATCCGAAATTTCTCATAATTCTATTAATTACGCTTCGATAATAATCGAACAATAATTGTAACAACAATTAGGATGGATATTTGTGAAATTCAAAATAAATGTATCGAGACAAATGAATGATCCTAATAAATGATCGTTTCAAGAAGCCAACTAAAGGAATAAAATTCGCGGACCGTGTAAAAAATCGAGCACACGCTCTAGCTACATAACAAAACAAAGAACAAATAAAGAAGCATGAGGGGAAAAAAGTCAGGCTGTAAAAAGAAATTGTCGCGATCGGTGGCCGTGCCAAACACGGCCGATTCTACTTGTATCATAATCTCTTACGATAGCGCTATTATTAAACAATAACGAAACAGTAACAACAATAAGGTAACTCGTAATTTAAGGGAGTGTGAAGAGGGATGAACGAGTGGTTGAATGCGAGCGAAAGAGCGTCTGTGTGAATAAATCTCGTGCGACGAGTACGCGATTTAGTGATCGCTGTATCACTAAGAGAAGCACCTCGTAGCTACGAACGGGCTTCACGGCTTTCAGTTGCTGGTCTCGCGATTTTGTTTACTTCTGCTCAACCCTATGTATCTGTCCAACCTTTGTTTCCAACGAAACTATCGATCTTCTAAAAATGTCTTAAGAAGATAGAGGGAAAAACCAATGATTTCTTTCCTCCATGCAATAAAACAGCCAAAACGAGGAAGGTATATCGCCAAGAAATTAAAAAAAAAAAAGACACGAGACCAGTGCCTGCGGCCAGCCCAAAGGATTTTTACCAAAACGACTCCGCGAGCAGCGGAGTGGAAGCAGTTATATAAAATTAGACGTAATTATTGAATTTCGTTCAATTTTGTAAACTAAGTCGAAGCGTGTCTAGCCGACGATTGAGCCGTGCTTCCTCAAGGGCCGGTTGTCGTCGACAAATAAGACGGCGACAACGTGTTTCGTCAGCTTCGCGTGTGGTTTGAATTTTGTAAAACGCGGACGCGTCCCGCGAACGATCGCTGGCACATTGAAACAACGATCTCATTGTCAGTAAAAATTAAACCCTATCCCAATTTTTCAATGTTTTATATTAACTATATTCTAATTTCTCTCTCTCCCTCTCTCTCTCAAGAGTCATTTATATTATCCTTTGATTTCCACCGTACTCACTGTTCATAGAATTAAATTCGAACGGCGACTCTAATTCTGTTTATTAAACAATTAGTCTGCCAGTCCTCTCGTAGGTCTCTTTTTAAATATTCTTTGATTTTAACGTGTTTGTTATTGATAAAATTATTGTATATTTACTGTTAGAAAAACTGGTTTCATTGCATGAGCTGGGCTAATAATGAAACGTGGTACATTTTGTTTCTTCGTGTTTTTTGAAATTTTATATCGTAGAATTCTGTGAAAGTTTTTAATAATTTTTTTTTTTTTATGAATGATATAAGATTAAGGATGGTAATGATATAGGAAATTGTTGCGATCCTTCGCGTTTCGATCAATTTTATTACTTTTAGGAGATTTCTGTTAAAAATTGATCGCTTTTTAATAATGTTGATATAATTCTATTTCCTTTTATTCCACTTTTTATTGATGTTTGAATTCAGACCAGAGACAGAAAAAAACATTCGACCAGTGATCGCTTGCTGGCGCGTCGTTCGGGACGTAATTTGAAGGAATGCGTTGTATTATATATCGAGAAACCCTCTAAGTGTAAGAATAATAATGTATATATAATTATTATTACCATAAAACTTCGATTGATTGCACTCCCAGGGGGAAAGAAGGAGTTGTCTCCCCTCGTCTAAGAAGAAGGAGCAAAAAACGAAAAGTAACAAAAATTGAAACGTGTGAAGATGAACGAAGACGAAGCAACAAATCTCAAAATGGTACATTCGTGGATACACAATGGATACAAATGGGGAAAAAAACGACATGAAACGGCAACAAAGAAGAAAAAAAATGAAAAGAAGAAAAGAGAAGTATTCTCGCATTGATTTCAGATATGAAGAAATGTATAAGATAAAAAAAAAAAAAGACGCTGCGTTTTTCGATCCAGATCCGTTCTGTTTTTTTGTTGTTAGTTTGTACGCACTACGATTTATCGCAATTTATTGTATTATCGATGAAATACTGTAACAAAAATACTGTTAACTATTCTTAAAAAAATTAAAACTTTTGTAAACTGAGACCATTCGCGTTCTCACGCTGTATCCTGAAAACGATCCCAATGATAATTTTATATTCTTTACGGTAGGACAAATCTATAAACAGTCACTTTCATATCTCTGTGAAAGGCAAAGTAACAAAAGACTGGTTATCATACGACATATCATCCTTGATATCATGCAACTTTTATTTTTCAAATATTTTCTAACACAACAAGTAAATTTTGAGTTTTCTATTTAATTTAAGATCGCCAAACCAGATTTACTTGATCCTTCATGATCACTATGAATATTAGAAACAGCTTCTTTGGATATTTTTTCTTGCTAATCCTATTTATCCAGTAGAGGGAAATGAAATATTAAACATTACAAAAATTGCACAGACCATCATCACAACGACAATTTATTTTTATTCTCTAATAGGATACATTTCACTTTCATATGTTTCTTTGCTTTCGCGCCCCATTGCCGATGCAACGGGGTTAGAAAACAGAACTCAAGTATCGAGTACGTACACTGCACACAGAAGCTACAATCGCACATTGACACATCAACATTTTTGATTTTTCGTGTTACAAAAGCTGCGCAATTTATTCTTAATTCATAAAAAAAAGCCTCTGAACGTTGCAACAATTTTCTTGAAAAATAGCACCAGAGGATAGGAGATTCCGCGTCTTAGGTCAGAGTTAAAAAAATATCACTCTTCGAGCTAGAAAATAATCTAAATAGTTTAAAATCCACGGTTATTCATTCGCTTAAAAGTAATGGATGGCATCGACGACGTTGCTCGATATAAAACTAGCAACGAGCAACAAGCTAACGTTAATAAAAATGTTAGAAAAATAATTGTACAACATCTTTCGGCCAAAATCGATCTGGCTTTAGGCTGGAATGACTAAGGACAACAATACTATTTAACGATCACAGTGATGAGATCATCGATCCTCGGCGTGAGAAATGCTATCTCCCAAAGAGGAGTCGAAACAGGAGAACTCATTGATCCTTCCCTCCTGCTCGGTTTCGACTTTTCGTCCTAGCAGACGAAACGGAGATTCCTGTAGAAATTTGGAGGATAAATTGCACGAAGGATTGTTTAAATGTCGGTTTTGTTGCAAAGCTCTGTCGTAAGCGTAGAATAGAAAAATGTAAATCTTTCAAAAGAGAAACAATTGCTTTTTGAATCCAATCTAGGAAGCCTCTCACAACTATCTTGTAGATTAAATTCCCTTCAAAAACATGAACGTGGATATGTAACCTCATATATGTAAATAAAAAGAGAAGAGAGGAGAGCTCTGTAAAGCGTTATTTTATCAAACGACAGAACATTTCAACGAATCTGATCATCGTACCTTCTTCTGCATGTAACTCTGCACATCGTAACCCATGTAGAAAGCGATCCTCTGCAGACTTAACAGAGACCTCAACCTCAAGCAGGGGTCCGGTTGGAGCATTCGTTTTAACAAATCCTTCGCAGCTGGGGAAATATTTTCCGCCTTTGGTGGCAAAGTTCCAGGTGGAGCATAACTAGTCCCTCTGTCCTCTGGCAGAAGCTCACTGGATGCACCGGCTGGATACTGCAACCAGAAGATCAAGTGATATAATTAAATATTGTTGGTTGAATAAACGGCAATATCATTAAGAAATCGGATTTGATTATTATGATTTAATTTATGTATTATGATTTGTTATCGTTTAAAGATTAAGTCAGTATTTTTCCAAATTCCAAAGTTCTAATCATATCATAATATGTGCCTATCGACTTAAAGATTCTTAATACTATTCCAAACACAATAATCCACTGTTACATCACATAATCGATCACAGGGCGTGTTCTCCCTAATACGCAAACATTATTTCACTTGCTCGAATGGAATTGTTAATTAAAGAGTTTTCTGCGATAGTAGAATTTAAATTGACCTTTTTCCAAATTCCAAACTTTTAATCCACAACGTAGGTCTGTTGATTCAAAAATCCTTGATACGATTTCAAACCCAGCAACCTACTACATCATCGCATAATCACAGTGTGCATTTCCCCCAATATATGAACATCGTTCCCCTTTCTTCAACGAAATTGTTGATTCAAGAGCTTTCTGCAGTAGCAAAATTCTAAATTAACCCTTTTTCAAATTGCAAACCTTTAACCCTCGATACATACATCATCCCAGACACCCTTAACAACATCTCAATCTCTTCCAAAGCCAGTAACAACCAATCATTAATCTACTTAATCCATCGTGGAGCGAATTTTTCCCTAATACCACGCCTGGTGAACCCCGAAATACAAGCCGTGGTTCAGCGACCAATTAACAAGCCACACCTGTCCCGACCGCATGGAACCTCGAGCGTTCAAGGGCTCCGGAGACGCGTTTCTCTTGAACGGTGCGGTGTCCATAAATATTTGTTTTTACGAGTGGAAGGTCGGTAGACTAGAGAAGCTATTACCAACGTGGTACTCTAGCCTGTCTAGGTGGTCGGTACCAATACTCGCCACTCCGCTTCGCGCAGGTACAAACGCAGGGTCAACGGCCACTCACGACCCTCAACCTATTCGCTCGTTCATATCCTTCGAGCGTGTGCCACGACCTCGTGCGATCGTCTATCAGCCTATCCACTCTATCCCTATCCCGACGTACGCGTTGCATTTCTCTGCTTATTCATAGCATGCTCGCGATTTTTCCTTTTTCTTTTCACAAGTCGACTTTGGGATTAGATTGATCGTTCCTTCCTCGTGTTGCATAAGTTTCAGAGTTTGATCGATGTTAGAGGAACTGGATGTCGGTTTGGTTTAAGTTCGCTTGTAATAGCGGATGGGCAAGCAAAAGGACGAGAACGTCGACGATTAATGGAAACGGTGGTTACAGTTGCGACGATTCGAGCGTAATGAAGGAGCGGATTCTGCTGAGGATGATTTTACTGGAATTTTGATATAAAAGAGGGTACGAGGGAAAGAATTTAAGGCAGAAGATTGTGATTCGAAGTGTAAAATGTAATGATTGGAGAGTTTGAAAGTAAAAAGTAAAAATTAAATGGAAGATCAGTTTCGTGCTATAAAAATATTATTCGGTTTTCCAAGTCTGTGTTTGTAAAAAAATAATAATAAATAATAGTCGAATTTAGGATTCATACGCACGACACTATAATTATTTTCCTTTATGTATCATTATATCATAGTACGATATTTTGGTACCATTGAACTCTAAAAGTGGTTCAACATAAAATTATTGAACGGTACTTTTGCATGAGAGATAAAATCAAGGCTACGAAGGAACAAGTTTGTTTATTAATTACATATTTAAACCACGGTACTTCATTATCAGCGAGATCTTAATTGACTGCTTGTGGTGCAATTTATCAAAACGTTGCGTCAGATGGAACAGGATTCGCTTTTATTGCGCTATTTTAACCATCGTTTGGCACGAGAGTCTCTTCAAATCCTACGTTGCCGCATAATTTCCGTCGAATGGGATTATCGAATTGCGACTCAAAAACAAATTCATCCCACAAATCTACTCTTCGAAGTAAACCAGAAATTCTTAATATAGTATGCTGATGTAGTATATATTTCTTTTTAAAAAAAGAAACGCGAAGTTCTGTCAACCGAACGATTATATCTGCCTATCAATTTAAAGCGAAAATATTCCACCATAACTATTCATTAGAGAATCTCAGAAATTGCCCATTAAACTGTGAATTATTATACATTTATAGGAAATATAAACATTAAAAAATGCATGGATCCGTTTAACATATAGGAACCTATAAAATACCGAAAGTACAGTGCTCCTCTGTATGTGAATGTGTATAAATATTTCCAATCTGTTGATCAAAAATACCTTCTAAAACCTGAGCAGTACATGACGATAAATATTGAAATCTTGAAACTTGTCCCATAAATCGGCAATGGAAATGTTCGATCTCTCAAGGAATATATTACTACTGAACGGTATAAATCATAAGCAGAACAAGCTGAATCGATAATCAGCGATGACGGTGTTCCTAAATCGTTGTTTACAAGCGCCTGTAGGGAAAGGAAGCCAGGAGAGAGGCATGGAAAGACGCGGAAGATCGCTGACCGGAGCGGACGTGATATTTCAATTCGATCTCGCCGGGAACCTTGACCGAGAGTAACGGTACAATAACGATCATTACGAGATCGTAGATAGATGAGGCGCTTTTAAACGACCCTGGTTGGGTTCTGCATAAATCAGCGAACGATTCGAAAGCCGATGAAAACAGTCCCAGTCGGTTTCATCTACGCTAGCAAACAACCGATACCTTGTAGCTCGTGATCTTCGGTTCGATGATCCCAGTCTTTCAGTAGGTAAGTAACAGTATCCCTATAAATACTCGATGAAAATTGATTATCGATCGACTTCAAGGGATCATCGCCTACTTTGTTGCAGACCTTGAGTATCCAGACGTGGCGGATCGAATGAAACGGTACGTTGGAAGATAGTTGAAGATTGCTTGACGATGAATGTTTTCTTCATTTTTATATTTTTATATTTACGCGCTATATTATTCGCTACCTAAAATATGCACGATCACTATATTATAAAAGAACAATCACTAAACTCGTAATTAGAAAAAATCCAGTGATGAAAATTAATAAAAATCAAAGACACATGTTTCGTGTCCGATCAAACCTATTTTACTTCACACGTTATTAACAAAGAGTGCAAAAGTGGAAACTAAATTAATAATAATCGCAGAAATAACATAATAATAACAAACAAAAAAATTATGCCTCGTTTATTTTCTCCAGAATGGCAATAAATCATCACTCATGCAGCCTCTTAAATTCCAAACGCTGCGAACTATTCATGAATCGTCCCCGAAGAGGCATTTAAAATACCAATGCCCCATTATCAAATCTTCCTCCATCCTCTCTAACACGAAACTTCCTAAATCGCCCATTCAATTGACGAGGCAAATATACGAAACAGCCGGCAATCTCCGGCGGTTGAACAGAGTAAACAGAATCTCTCGTGACGACTTCCGCGTCTTCGTAGCACCTCCATATCGCGTTGGAGGTACTTCTCGTCTTCGTTGAAGTCATCTCTCGAGACTAGGAAAAAAAATCAGCAGTTCGTTGAACCTGACGGCGCTTCTCGAAACGACTCTTTTATTTTTTTCCTCGTCCGACGAAAAAGAATTTCAGCAGAGAAAGAAAGAAAAGGAGAAGCTTCGAGCCTAGAACGATATACGCGAGCGTGCCACGTTCACCGGTGAATTCCAGTCGGACAGAGGCTAGGCCAGCTAATTGCTGAGCAAACCTCGACTGCATTCACCGACGACGTGGATATGTTCGTTAGCACTCTTCAAGTCGGTACTTCGTCGGACTCGCGTTTCGTCTTGCTCTAAACGCGGCGTTAAGACTCCTGAAGATTACAGGAAACGTCCACCGTATCGGCGGGTAGGTTTATTTACCAGAGATAGAGAAGCTGTAGCGAAGTTTCACTGAAAATGAGAAGAGTACGAGGAGAAGAAGCGCATTAACAGGGATGAAGCCAATGTTTACGATAGGTTTTGTAATTTTTAAAAATGTATGGTTTAGTGCGAAGTAGTTGCTGTACTGAACGAAGTTGAAAATCGAAATGAAGGGAAGTGTGAGTTTGCTACTGTGACTGCGACGCAAAGATGGAGAATGTTGTTTTATAGCCGTGAGAATGCCAAGTATCAATATTTGATTTTTCGTGAAGTTTTCGAATTAATTATTCACAAGCAGTACCGAATTAGTATACATAGTGACAGAAGTACTTAAATAGATTTCTCTTTGTGATTGTACGATCTTTATCGTACGTGATATATCTGTGAAAAGAATTTTTGAAGAAATATTTTAGCGTGTTATTTTCAGCCGTGCGTGTTTCGAGATAAAAAGAAATCGATATTTCTTAGAAAAACCAACATCGATTATATTTGATATCGTTCCTTAGCTTGTATACAAAACGATAATAACCAGTAATACAAGCATTTAATTTAATTTAAGATTAATTTTAAACGGTGATGGCATTATAACGAAAACCATCGTAAACAAGACGTTCAAGTTTATCTGCGTTGAAATCAACAACGCTCATCAAAATTGAAACCGGAGAAAAAAATGTCTTCTGCGCAAAACAATGGAACACCATAATTAGAAGACGTGGCTCGAAGAAGATAGAATCCTCGTATACCTCGCGACGTTTGCGAACAATCGTGGGAAGGTTTTCGCGCGAAAAGAGGAAACGCGTGATTTCTGGACTGCACATATAAAACTAATACGTCATTTCCTGTGCATGCCAGTCAAGTTTATTCGTTAACGTTGCCATAATCGCAATGTTTGAAACGATAGCGTTTCCTGTGCAATGAGACGCGCTACATTTTATGGTTAGTATCGTGCAAACATGCGCATAATAGCGCTCAGCGCGGAGGCCCTTCAGGATCTTTATGAAACCCTCGAAAACTTTTCCGCTCGTCTGCCTTTGCCGTTACGGCCAGTCGGCGAATAGACGTTTTCACAGACGTACAACTTCAATGTCCCGTGAGAATTGTCACAGTTGAATTGCTCGCGGTGCCTAACCGTGCGGGGAAAACGATTTTCATCCGAGAAACGCTTTCCTCCTCGTTGGAATGTGCTTCTTGTTATCATTCTGGCAAAATAGTAAACGATAGAATAAACGTTTGGTGTTTTTAATGCTTGCGGTAATTGTAGTTTCATGGTATTATGATTTCGTTATTTTATAGTTTGATGATTGAATGAAAAAGACGGGAAAAGTTTGACTTGCGTTAGATTGATTGGAATTCGATTTTATCAAAAATGTCCGGGATAATAGAACAATTACTTTTCTAATGCCGAGTTACAAATATAATTTATATTAAATTTTACGTTAAAAAGATTGTTAATATTTAGGAAATCCATGTTTTCTGATTACTGAATTACGTAACATTCACAACGAAGTTGGACGGCAAAGATACGTCTGACAAAAAAGAACGTCGCTTCCAGACAGAAGAGATGAAATTTCAACAACGATAAATATTAGTTCGAATATTAATATTAAACAAATGTTTTACTGTGTTAAACATTAACACCGTTACGTTCTTCTAATTTGTTTTCTGATTCTCTTCTGTATGTCAGTAATATCAACTTCGATGCTTAGTAAAGTAGAAGATTATTGGATTATTGAGACGAATCTTCAACTGTCGGTTAATAGCAGACATTTGTCTCGAAGCTGCACAGTGCACACGCATCGATGGGATGCGCAATGATGCATCGAATATGCGACGAGCGGATGTCACGAAACGGAGAGGAAACCCGAAGATAGACTGACTGAGCACGTGTCTTATGTCTGCAATCGCAATAGTCTCGTATTTTCGCGCGTATGCTTTCTCCCACTTGTACTCGTTGTGTCATTAATTATCTGCGAATGTCTCCTTATGAAGAAGAGTCGGTTATCTTGAGGATCCTTTGTGACGGAATCATTTGTTTCACAATGCCGATCAATTAAATGTGAATCAGTCGATGATGATTATTTGCAACAGTGGTAATTGCACAATTAAATGTTCTTTTCTTAAACCGATCGATAAGTTTCGATTTCAGAGAAACAATTATCACGAAGAATATTCCAATACGCAACAAATCTTCGTGATAGATGTATATAAACAACCGGTTTTGTCGAACCATGTCAAGAACACATACAATTACTCCCTGCAATCGATAATAAAACATTAACTTCGGAATCCAAGAGAGGAAATAAAAAATAACAATGTAGGAATCGATGTGCTCATCGAGTATGCACGTCGAGATCTATCGATAATGAGCTTTCAAAATTGACGATTTCGCACGGTTCTACGAAGGAACTTGAACTACGAAGCGAAAATTTCCCTAGATCGATGCAAAATATTCATAGCAACCGTGCAACATTTTACTGCGAAAGATTCACCACGTTATAATGAGCGAATACCTACGCGAAAAGTGACGCTAATTTAAAAAAAAAACGAGGGATGTTTTTTCTGTCACTATGAATTATGACAGACAAACTCTTGATCCAACATACGAACGTGAAATATTAGCAGTTAAAATTTCGCGTCTCGATGTGAGTACACAGGCGAATTTCGTTGTTGCTATGAATATTTCACGCTAGTCCGGAGGATCCTTACAGAAAGGGGAGCGTAAGAGAGGGCCATCACCGATCGACATTACGACGTGCAGGCTCGTTTCCCGCGAAGGTGCATCGACCAGGAGGCAGGTTCTATTCCCGTCACGATGACTGTGTTCTCACGACAGAAACTGCAAATAGAAACTGGTGATTACGAATCCATCATCGGCATCGACCGTCGGAGGTGGAGTCCTTGTCAGGAATTCCTGTGTCGCGGGATTTCTTGTCGGTCAAAGGATACGAGAAAATAGAAATACATGCACGAGCGAGGAAAACGCGCATCTTTCTACTGATATTTCAGTGAATAGGTAAGAGGGTACGTTTAGAAAAGATTTGTCCATACATAATAGAAAAAGTTATATTTGCAAATAAATCTTTAAATAAATCTTTAAACCCGTTCTTGTTTCTAGCTTTATTCCCTAAATGATAAGCTCATTTCGACATTTTATCAAGTTTACTATCATCATGATCAACTGGCAAAAAGATAAAAACAGAACTTAAGAAAACTTTAACGATGACTCCTTCAGGTATACAAAGGTCAGGTAGAAGCTTGTTTTAACACTGCTCGAAGAAACATATGACATATTTTCAACAATTAAAAAAAAGGAAATTTATTGCTTTTAAAAAGTATTATGCTTACAATTTATTCATTCATACCGACAGTATAGTTATTCACCCTGTAACAACTATGAAACAGAAACGGTATAATCGGATATAATTGTACCGAAGAAGCATTGCAATGAATAGGAATCGCATCCTCGTAGCCGAAGAGGTGAAACGCATCAAAATATGCAAGACGATTAGACCGAAATAAACACGGAGCTCTCACGAGCAACATTTATTCTCCATTATCTTAAACAGCCTTACCCCGGCTTCAAATGACTCGAGTCCATAAAATCAAGAATAGCACAGAGAGAAATAAAGGACAATGGGGTTTGTGTAAGAGAAGCAATGAACGCGAGAAGGAAGGATGCGAAAATCTAAGAAAAAACGAGAAACCGGCAGAATCATGGGGAAAAGAAGAAAGCGTGGAAAGAGGAAGAAGGACCGGTCGTGTACTTAACACAGCGTCGGACATTAACTTCCCATTAACTGTCGGCCATTAAAGGAGCCAGGAGAAGGCAGCGCACCGCTGGCGCCAGGAGTAATCGGCATCAGGTACTAGGCGCCCCGTGCTATCCGCGTACAACTCTTCAAGGCTATTTATAAACCTGCCCCGCTGCTGCAGGCGAACTTCGCGTGGATAAACCCGCGATAAAATCCCCTTTCGGCGGCAAATCGCAGTAGGATCCATGGGTTTCCCCACCGGTTCTCAGGTTTCTACGTTGCTAGAGTCGTCCTTGGTCGTATCCTCGATTATAACAGGAAAACAGGAAAAAGAGGAGGGGGTGGAATTCGATGTTTATGAGGATGTTAGAGTTAAAATATCAATTTAACGGAATTATTAGGGAACATTGGCAATTATCTTAAAAAAAGCGTTAACTTCGAGGGGATGCGTAATAACCCTCGGAACTAAGTTTTGATGAAGATTAATTAGGATTTGAACGTTCAGATAAAGTGGTAGATTAATTGATATGTGGAGATTTTAGAACGTAACGTAGATGATAAATTAATCCATATCTGAGGATATGCCGAAGTTGAGAGATTACCTAATTTATATTTCAAGTTTTGGGGAACATGGTACATAAATTGACTAGTTGATATATTGAAGTAATAATTGGCTGAATCAATTATGTGGATATGGTATCTTAATAGTATATATCATAAAATACATACTTATTTCCTAATGGTTATTAAAGACGTACAAGTACATTGGTCGCAAAACGTACAGAACGAATGACGCTTTAGTGGTCAGAACCAAAACCTGCTTCATCAGCATGAATAATATTTATTATCTTTTATTTCTAAAAATACTTCCAGCGTAAGCTAAATATAAATATCTCGCGAAAGAAACACGAAGCAAATTACATCCACTCATTTTCAATTACTAACAAACCCTAAGAACCATTTTTCGAAAAACCACCCGTAAATTAACCCTATTACAATAAAACAGAGTTAAAATGACCACCGAAGTGGCCGTACAATTTCATCGGGAGAAAGAAGGAATGATTGAAGAGTCAGGTGCGCAAAAAGGCAGGATTGAATTCATTATTCGAGGCAATTCCGGAGGACGACCTGACAAAGTGTCGCCGAGAGGCAGTCATCAAGGTAGCGTGACACTCGAGTACCTAATCGCGACTCATTCGAGCGCTCGCGCTCGTCCTCTGGCAGAAGGGAAGTCGGGACAAGTGCATGCGAGAGGCTCGAGGCCGTCGAGGACAGTAATTTCGATGAAAATCGATAAGTCAAGGGGGAGAGAAGACGAGAGGAAAGGGAGGGGGACACGGAGGACGCGGCAATCAAGCCGCAGAAAACCGTGATATTCCCCCCTTAACTGGTCGGTGGCCAACATTTCCTCACGTACGATCGCGCGCGAACGCGCAACGATCTAGGATCTATAAATAGCCGAGGCGTGCATAAAGCGCGATCGAACGATTTCGTGGCATAAGAAGAAGAAGAGAAAAGCCAGTCTGACTGACGGAACTTGCGAGCCGGTTGGATAATTATCGCGAGAAGGGACGAACAGAGACGATAGAAGCGTTTCAACGGTGTGTGCCGTGGTCCGAAGAAGTGTAACGAGTTACCAGTCCAACCAACACAGCCTTCGTTCTAGCTAATATTTAGGATCTATAAATAGCAAGATATGGACCTGGAAGAACGCACGTCCTGTCCTTGCCTGAACTGGTATCCTCTGGTGTGCCGACGCAGCCTACAGCAGGTTCTGTTTGCCTGCTTCTTACGGATGAATTATGCAATTATTCCAGTCAATCTTCCTTCTACGCGGTGTTATATTCAAGGAAAATAAACGGCGTCACGGTACGGCCGGATAGGAGGTGAGTTACTTTCAGATTGACACTGGTATGTGCGCTCCGATTTCAGGTTTAGATATGTTTGATGAGTACTTCAGTGTCGGTGGACATGATGGAAGTTGAATCAATTGGGATCTATAGCTTCCTTATTAATCAACTGTAGAGTGTATTAAATTGCGTGCTAAATTTTATAACACAACTGTATAGCCCAACTAACTATAACATTCGTTAAATTTATCTAATTCCAATGCACTCCGACAGAAATTTCAAACTGATAAGAAAATATAAATTCACCGCTGATATCTAATTCCGCAGTAAAGATTCAAATACGCATATATACAATGTACAATAAAACTGTTTCTGTCGATGAACATCTGCGATTCCTTTTTTTCTTTTTTAATTGGCTGTAACTTCCATTAAAACCTGATATCAATACCTTCCTACAATAAAATCTCAGATCCGCAACAAAATACAAATTCACGGCACATCAGAATTCAACAATGTTATGCAATATCGAAAACCAAAATTACTCCAATCCAATCCTCCTTCTCCTCTTTAAGTAGCCGTCAATCAAACCATCCAAAAAAGAAGGATAAGAGAGAACTGAAAGCCCGAAAGTTCAATGATCAAGACCCGTTCCAACCTTGGTCCAGAAGACAACGACCATACCAAGCGGTTTCGAAAATCCATAACATGGTAGTCGATCGAGAATGGGTAATATGGTCGCGTTCCAGGGGAAACGAGGCGTGCATCGTTGCATCGGCGCGATGCAGCACGCACGCCAACACAAACACACTTGGACAAGTAATACCCAAGATCTATAAATAGCCTTGTCGAGGGTGCAGTAGGCATCTCGAAGGGGAGGTGCACGCGCTGCACGCGAGGTGTCTTTTCCTCCTGAGGATAGGAAAAAGGAGGATCGACTGGTTCAGCTCGAATGCCTTCTTCGGCATAGGCGCCAGAGCATCGTAAACCCAGAAGATCGCCGAGCTCCGTTTTTTCGCGTCAGTGGGACCAATACGGGGCCGTGTTCAACCAACCACAAGGGCTTTACCATCGAACAACTTAATTCTACATAATTACAGGGATAAACGAAGTGCATTTGTTCGCGAACGTTCGGCCGATTCGAAGAATCTCGACGCGAGTGTCGAGGCTACGTGTAACGCGGGTAGCCGAATTGAAATAATATTTATAAAGTTGCTTGTTATTTGCGAATCTAAAATAATGTATTAATATACTAAGGAAGAATTAGGTGAACATGAATAATCATTAAGAATCACTATTTCATTCAAAATCTTCGGCAATGAAGGATTTAAACATTATAATATTGCATGCAATTATAATTATAATATTACATATATATAAATATAATATTATTGTAATAATGTTGTCAATTACGTGTAATCAAATTAAATGTTTTTCATTTTATATTTTCCTTGCTCAAGTACAATGATCTATTTATGCGTGTGAATTTTGTATTAATATTAATGAGATATACAGATGCTATGTAAATATTTAAGCAGGATATTTCGAATCAAGATTTTCCAGTTACGCCTCGAAAAATCTAAGAAGTGTTTCTAAACACTAGCTTCGAAGGCTTCAAACACCTTATACTCGATAATTATATCGTTATTCTAAGACACTTGCTATTACCAACTTCCTTTCTCATTATAATTGTACCATAAAGATAGATAAAGTACGTTACAGTAAAATATGATCCACTCGTTGGTATAAATATGAAAGTATTTGATTGCATTACGTGAATATAATAGTACATTGCACATAAGAACTGCACTATACTAACATAATACATTTTCTATATTTCTGTACTTTTATCAAGTTTATATAACGATCGGACAAACACCTTTGCGTACCAACATCCAAGTTATGCTTTCTTGCGTAACAGTATTTATGACAAATCGGTTAAAGATCTACAACCTACATATCCAGTAATCTAGTGACTATACATGTAAACATTATATTTTTTTTAAATTCAAGCGACAGACAAGAGAGAATCTGATCTGATCTTAAACAATGTATCCTTCGATGTGCACTTCAAGTATGATACAAGTTAATTTTATGTCTTTGCGTCCTAACGAAAGCTCTGACTCAAAAAAACACGTATTTTCTTACCACATAAAAGGATAAACATAAAAAAGTAGCTAATGCTAATTACGTCCTATAATAAAAATGATTACATATTTTGTTAGAAGAAGACAGTTATTTATAAAATAAAGAATCTTGCAGATAGCAATCTTTTCGTTATCTGTCGCATTTCTCATTGCCCTATTCTACGCCACTGTACCGGAGGCCCTCCGCATTGGACACAGGTAGGCTAGCTTCTGTTCGCTCGGCCTCCAGAAAGGAAGTAGCGTAACGAGATGGCGTTCCCGACAAGCTTACAGAGATGCACCGACCGCGGTGCATCTTTGATGCGCTCCGGTATCGCTGCACTGCAAACCGCAGCGAATTTTTATCCGCGAAAGGGGGACACGGGGAACGAGGGCGAAGAAGAGGACAAGAGGACAGATCTGGTTTGCCTTGCGAAGGTTTTCTTGTTTCCTACGACACGACCATACGCGATCTTAGCTGTTTTGACTCTAGAAAAATTCATTCCTTATATTATTACTGGAAAGATGGCTGATGACACAGAGGCAAAACATGTTCTTTGCTCTTCCTTTCGTCCGTGATGAGTTAGTTGCCTTTCATTGCAAAAGAAATGTGATAATTTCCATTGATAAATCAAGAAGAAATTAGTTCGCAAAGGAATTAACAGACAGCCGAGATATATTGTCAAATAACCAACCACCGTTTAACATTCTATCCATAACAGATAATTACATCGATCAAACTAATTTTCATGCATGCCAACCGAATACGTGCCACGAAGATTGTTTCGTTGCAAGTCGTAAATCGTTTTGTAAAAGTTTCTGTGCGGTAGCCAGGGGCAGAAAAGGAGCAACGCATACAGCACATTGTTTGCGATGAACGTTCTCCCCAGGCGTCACTGATCGTCGACGATATTTTTTCCATGTAACACTTGCCTCCCGCAGAGAGGAAGAAAGGAAAACGAGAGAGAGAGAACGAGAGAGAAGGAGATACGAAAGCAATGCAAAGCCGGTTTACCTTGCGAAGGTTTTCTTACGTCCCGGAGACGCTACCCTCGACAGTCGCCCTGTCGGCAATCGCGCAGAAGCTGCCATTCGTGACAGCTTTTTGTCTGAAACCAGACAATCCACGGGCTAAACATAGCGACAAACGCACGATCTCCGGTTCTAGAATGGAATGGAGGGAACGATTTAGAGATCGCAAGAAGCTTACTTGGCTTCCTCGGAACCTGGCTTCGCGCGAGTCAAAGATGGACGTGCTCGCGGGATTTGTGGAGATTGCTCTTGACACGCGATCAGCAGTTTTGAAGTATGGGTGAAATTAAGATTCCGTGGTGATAGATGGTTTTATCACTGTGGGTGTAGCTGGAGAAATTTAATGATTAAATCCTACAACCTTCATTAAATTAACGAAGAGTAGATTGGTCTTTATCTTAATTAGGATATACATATATGTGTATATATTAATTATTTATTAATTAATAATGATAATAATTATTATATATATTATAAGCACGTTATAAATTATTGTGCTGTAGTAAATTATAGATTTTATGGATTATAGTAGATAATATATATCAGAGTAGATACTAGATCATAGATTATACAGACCGAACTAAATTTTTGAAAAATCAGAAGATAGCCGTACCGCTTAAACTGAATCTATTTATAATATTAATGAAGTACAAACACCTTTGTTATACGTAGAGCAGCGTAGAATAACAAAGCAAGGCTATGATCAAAGCAAGTACGCGATTGCCGACGACAGCTACGATCGTAAAGAGAGCATAGAATAGCAATAAAACGGCAGTCTCTTACTCCGCAAACACAATCCGCTGTGACTTTAATGGTATTGACGAGGAAGAACAGCGATCGAGAGTGTGATACTCTAATGGTCTTTTTAGGCAACTATGAAGAATTTATAGCAGCCATAAAGAATAATATAGCGCAGAATTATTACAAATGTTAATATAAATATTATTAAAAATCTAAGTAATGTATTATGTATACCATAAAATTGTATACTACTATAAAATTTCATTATAGTAGTTCAGCAATTTTCAAATTAATAAATTTTCATATTCCAAGTTTTAAAAATTGTTCAACTTGGAAATTTTTCAATCCGTAGTTTGTACGAATTAACCACTTTTGCTTTTATGTATGAATCGTAAGGAGACCCGAATACACCCTAAAAAGATGATAGAAGAGGAAAAGAAACATAACTTTGCGATAACAGTGGGTTGTCTTCGATGGAACATCGTGGTCGCCCATCAGTGGTTCGTGGAAACGCAGATGAACAGAAGCAGAGAGAATTGCTGGTTGGATTGGCGTCAATTGAATTCCGGCGATCGTTGCTGGTTAAGTTGTTTCATGTCGTATTCAAAGTGTCTAAACGACTACTTTGTGCATTAACGGTTGAGGTAATTAGGAGTTCGAGCGAAACGATTCTCGTTGCTCGCGCTTTAAAGATAACGCGTCGACTTATACGGCGGGCTAACTCAATTAATTAATTCTTTCTCGCATTTCTGTTATCCGTTAAAAGTTTCAAATATTTCCATCTTTTAAATCAGTTAAAAGTTAATCAAAACGCAGCATAAGTATGTCAAAATTGGTCGTTCACCCAATTAGCTTTCTAATCAGTAGAAAATCAATCTACTCAATGTATAACGGTTGTTGACCTCATCGAAAACAACATGCACTAAATAAAAAGCGAAAAGTTAAACGTGGTGCCAGACGTCTTGAAGTTACATGCCTATTAGCACCCTCGAGATACCAAGCATCTCTTTCGAATTCATCTCTGACTGGTCGATTGAAACTATCGAAGATCAAGATCTAAGATCTACAAACCCGAAGCCAAGCCTCGAGGCGGAGGCTTAATCTGCATAGAGAATATCGCGGGTTAGCGAGAGCAACATCGTATTTTTCGAGGGCCGACAACCACGCAGGACCATGGCCGGTATATATCATGACCCATCGGACAGCTAGAAATTATTGCGGCTTTAAGAATTCGTCCTGTGCGGATGAATCGTGTAGAAGTTGTGTGTGGAGGGCCCGAAAACTCGTTAAGCTCACCTTGCGAATCGACTTTTATATAGAAGTGAGAAAGAAAACGAAAAGAACTATCGAGGATATGGCAAACGAGATTAGGGAGCCGAAAAACGTTTACGAAGGATGAAGTTCAAAGTGAGAAGCTGCTCGTACTCACAAATACAGAGATAATGAATCTTGCGAAGGAAAGGGATTTTGAATGATAAAAAAGATTAGCCCCCTATAAAAATATAACAAAAATTCTGATCCTATTAAAAAAATATATTAATGCTTTTGAAATCTCATACGAAAGTAATCTTGAACAAGATCTTTTTTACTATCACGTGTATGCTTTCAGATAGTGTAACTTTATCCTAAGGAGTTCCGGGATAAATTTGCAAAGGACGGAAAATCCAAAATCTCTCTTAAAAGTAATATACAACAGGCAAGAAGCTCCCTCCTAAGGAGTTCTTTTTATTCAACGATGAATAACGAAGATATTACGTATTCCAATTTGTGTAGTTTATACAGCAAATAGACATTCTGCCCAGAATGTGTTCTCTGTCAAATCAAAAAGTTACTCTCCTAAGGATTCTAAGAATCACATATAAAATCCAGCTAACGAACTAAAATAGGAACAAACCAAGTATCATGGTGCCCGAGAACAGCGATATAAAAACTGCTTCTAGAAGGTATAATTTACCTAATCCAACCACATCGAACCACGAAAAAGAAAGAATCATCAGATCGCAGTAACAACAAAAAATCCGGCCAAAAAAGCTTAAAGAATCCCCTAACGATGAAAGCACTTGCCTGGAGAGAAATTGCGGGATAATATTCAAATCAACATGTTGCGAGCGAAATCGTTCGATCTCCCGCGGCAATAACAGCCGCGGCGTTATTCAATAATGAACAGAATGATCCGTGAAAAGGTTGGTGAACCTGGTGAACGCAGCAAAACCTCGAAGGTCGAAGTCTCGGAGCGCTGATCCACGGTACTCGCGTCCCTTAGCGACCGGTCGTTGGTTGCTCATCGCCTTCAGGCGCCACGGAGGGTGACTCTTTTTCTTCCTCTCCCTTCCCGTTCCACTCTTTTTCTTCCTGTCTCTATCCCTCTGCCCTTCGTTTCAGCTTCCTCCAATCCCCTTTCTCGTTCACCGTCCGTCGTGCCGTATACGGGGATTCGCACCGATACGCTTGCTGAACGGTCGAGCAAAAAGCTAAACCTGCTCCACCGTGTGTGCATCTTCCTCTTTTTTCCATCGTCCCCCGTTCTCGCCGATCCTCCTTCTCTTTACTTTCCACCCTCCGTTCCCATCTTCGTTCCTCTTCTCGAATCGTCGATGACCGAACCCTTCCTCGCTTTCCTCTTAGGACACGCACCGAACAGACGATTATTTCACGACGATACTGCTGATGCGATCCTCTTCTACAATAGCGATTCAAGCATCTTCGAATGATCTTCTTCTTGCAGATTGAGCGACTAGAGTATTTTTTTATCAAATACGATTTTTCTGGTGATATGATTCTCTTCGACGATGACGATTGAGACTTCTTCGAGATGTCTTTTCCTTATATAACTCTCTCTTGAAAAGTGAACGTGAGAGTGATCAAACTGAACAACGTTCATATGAGGGGATGAAATGAACCCCCCTCCCATTGCAATTGATTTACAAGCGATCATGTCCAAATAGATGATTTCATTTTTTCTTTGGTTAGAAATTCGAAATAAAAGACGATATCTTTACGACTTGATAATATCATTATTAGAAAGCAATATAATTTTGATAAGTGAAGTCGTCACCTATCTTAAACCAGAAGTCTCTTGATAAATTAGGTTTCTTTATGCAGCGACGCAAATGATCGTTCTAGCGTCGAGGGTTGAAGCTTTTCACCTACTGCATCATTTCCTGCAGTACTATTATAACTGTAATAATACTATACTGTGTGCTCCAATAAAAATCTACATGTACTTAAATAAGAACGAGGAATAAGCGGACAAAATCCCTGGAGAATCGAGAGCCAAGATTCTCTGGAATATCTATCAAGAACCGAAGAGTTGGCGTGTTCGGGGAGGCGAACCTTGCGGTCACGGCGATTGAAATCACGATTGGAAATTGACTGGCGGAAAGTAGGAGACGTGGAAGAAGGAAAAGGAGGAGCAGTACACGAGGCGGGAATGGGATATCGCGGTGAGTCGTCCCGTCACGTCGTCCAAGTAGCTAATTTAGTAGCTGGCGCCAGGTTCCTCGTTCGAGAGAACACCCGTTAATCCTACGGCTGCTTATTTTTATTCCCATGTCTCTTTCGATCGAGCTACGCGTTGGCACACCCAGATCCCTCCTGTTGCTCGCAATTCCTACAACGGACACCGATGGACACTGCTCCTCTCTCGAGCTAGACATTATTCAAGACTTTATCTTCTTTTAGAAAACGATCCCTTGATTGTGAAATAATCGTGAATTAATTTTTTATTATCTTTTTGGCAAATATTTGATATGAAGTACGAAATTGTTGTTGTCTAATGATTGTAAGTATCTGTTGATGAACAGATGATGATGATGATGATAATGATGAGTTCATCGGTTCACCGATGACACTTCCAGGTGGAGATGATTAAATAACGATGATTAGTATAATCATTGATTAATATTTGATATTGGGAGTACTGAATTGATATTGGCTGATATGTTATTGATATGTGTTGATGGATGGATGAAGGCGAATAATATTGATTAGTACTTGAGGTTGGTATTGTCTGATGATTTTAAGTATTTATCGGTAAACAGACGAAGATAATACTATTATCTGTAACGGAGCTTTCAGAGGTTTCTTATGAATCGATATTATAAGTACAGATTTTTATGGAGTCTATAAAATGTAAATGTAATACATAAAAATTGTAGATATATTTCATACAATAATGAATAACAAGACGTGTAAATATGACTGGAGTCTTCCATGTAGTACCAAGAAACGACTAATATTATAAATGAGATACTTGGTGATAAATCTTGAAACCTGTTTAATAATTAGCAATAATTTTTTCGATAATCTTGAAATCTTGTAGAATGTGGGTATATTAACTATTTTTTAGTAAAACATCGGGAATCACGTCAAGAAACGATTTTAAATGACGAGCGGATGAATAATATTGCGCTTTGCGCAAAGATAAGACCAATTAAATCAGAGATCCAATAATTGTATACCAAGTACGATGCATTGCTTATCGGAGATTGATCAATTCCGCATAAATATTTGTGAGCAAATAGGATGATAAACGATGCTGACGTAAACGATAATTGCCCAATAATTAGAAGAAAATCAAGCTCGATATGTTACATCCGGAAAATAAAACAAAATAAAAAATATAAAAGATACAAAAAATACAATTATCCAATTAAGAACGACTACAAACCTATTAATATGTCAACTTCAACTTCTGATCGACGTAATCGTACAATGCTACCGCTAAATCTTAACAGTTAATCGTCTAAATTACAAATTTCTTTAAATACAACTCTTACAGTTTCGATACTATAATAGAGTAACATTTTCTAAGTACGACATTTACTTACTTAAGGAAATCGTAATTTCTTTCGAAATCATAACATTCGTCAAACTTTCGAACGGTAGTGTACCAAGAAATAAACCACTTCCTTAGATAAATATAAATTATATTATTCATAATATCATTTTTAGTTTATAATGAAATTATAAATGGTCAAAAATGAAAGTTACAATTATAATATTCTTATTTAGAGACAACCGACATAAATGGAATTAATTTAGCCTTATCAATTTATAGTTTCCTAATTCTGGAAGTGTTCAGTTAAAATACGATCCGATTCAAAAATTAAGGAGACACATTTCACCGAGAATAAACACGACAGACAACGAGCGAAGGAGTTCTGTTGCTCGATCGGCTACGTGGCTGCCAGTCGAAGCAGGTTCACGAGTCAACGCTCGGAACCGTGCAATTACCCCGGAGGCCGTGGAACGAGTGCGAATCTTCCGTGTTTGCTTTCGATCGGATTCAGGCCACTGATGTCGCACCGGTTATATTTAGATGCCGGGATCGATGGAACGGCCAACACGCGGTCGGGAAACGCGAAGAATGGCCATGGAACGAACACGGGTGGAGCCACCGCGATAGCATATGCGTCGCGATCGCGCGCAAACGCGCAGCCCATACGAGAATCGGAACGGTCACGAAGGAATCGGTAATTAGCCGAGCGCGGATTTAATGGAGCGTGGCGATCCTTAACGGTAGATTCGACCGCGGAATCGGCGTGCCCATCGCGAGATAGCCAATCAGACTCCCAAAACTCGATTAGAATTTTACAATGTCCAAATATGAATTTGGTCGGTGTTACTTTGTTTAACTATAATTTCTCTTGTCATGGAATAAGGAATTACGGTTGATTACCACCTCGTGATATAAACTATTATATCATACTACTATATGTATCATTATTGTATCATATTATTGTTGTAGTATTATATTTTCAAACATATAAGAAAAGGTGTAATGTAAAACGTATGAATTTAATTGCAGAAGCTTATTTTGCATAAAATTTTAATACAATTATTAATAATATTACATATACGCAAATATATTATACATTATATAATTCTATAAAAAAAATCTACATAAAACGATGGCAGAAAGAACCCGGAAGAAAACTTGCTAGTAATAAAAAACAAAGGTATAAAATATATAAATCTAATTTGGAAAAGACCCATTACCGAAACCTAAATCACACAGAATAGAAACCTGAAGAACTGAAACAACAATAAATTATTTCTCTCCAATGTCTTCCAATTAGTCAATTGTTAGAATAAATCAGCTTGCCAATTCAATCACCGCAAACAGATCAACGTTCGAGATACGTCGATCAGGAGCAAAGGGGCAGAAACGCATGGCGGGAAAGAATGGTATGCAGCATGAAGACCAAGAGGAAAGAACGCGATCGCGGAGGAGGATTCGAGTTCGCCGTCTCGAAACTTCTTTCACGCGCGTATCACTCTCTCGACACTCTCGAGCGACGCGTTGAATAACGGCGATAAAGGCGAATGCCGCGGGAATATCACGATAATCGCTCGAATGATGGATAATGATCGGGGCGGCTGCCTTTCGCGCCCCTTCCCCCACCGTCAGCGGACCATTATTCAATTGAATTCAATGCTACGCCGACCATTACAGAATTGACTTCGAGAACTTTCTTTCGGGCATCCGTCTCGTTGGACAGACGCTACTTCCGCCGGCTAACCCTACGAGAAACAACCTATAAGTCTACACGAAATCATCCAACCACCCTTGGTTTAGTTTAACCCATCGATTTGCAAAGGGTAAGATCGGGAGGTGAAATTTTCGAGAGCCATCGATTACTCTTCAAACGTGTAACTATACGTGTAATCTTCTACTCGTGTAACGTGAAAAAAGGGAAGAAAGGGGGTAGTTCCTTCCTCCGACTTAGTTTTCGTTTATGTAGACTTTACTATTTTCAACATTTGATAATTAACAGTAGAATAAAATACCTATAATGTGTATTTAGATAAGCAATTATAATCAATATGATATGAAAATTATATATATATAATTATATATAATATATATATATATATGGTCAATATATGTTTCAATGTTAATAAAATTTTGTATTATAATTTTACCAAGAACCACATGTTTTTAATTGTAAGGAAGAGGAAACTGAAATCCGTTATTTTGACGGATTTGATGGCTGAAGCGTTAATAAAGTGCAGCGGATGTTCATGCATTTATGGAAAATTTAATTGTATAGACCGGACGTAATTTGTAAAAATATATAAGTTATGTAAAAGGCGGCTTTAAGTAAATTTACCACGCTAGAGAATAGCAAAAATCACTGAAAATAATAGCAAATAGGAAAAATACGACATAGTATACGTGGTATACAACATAGTACATCGATGTATACATATTTCAAAGAGAAGTTAAGAACAAATTTAAAAGGAACTCAATAAAGTTTCATGGAATTCTTCCACTGATTGCAGTTAGAGAGCAATTAGAAGTAATAATTACTGTATTTAAAAATTCTTCCCACGATTAAATATGACTTCTTCACAGATCGAAGGCAGCCAATGATTCTAATTCGAACATTCATGGATTATTGCTTCAACATTTTCTCTACTCTTACTCAAACAATCGATAAATCGCGTAAAAATTTTCACAATGGCAATTGTAATTTTACCTTCAAGGAGACGCCGCAACCTACGTCAATTACTGAAATGAATTCGCAAGAAATGTAAGTAAAAAATTAATTGATCCACGAGAACTAGGTAAAGCAACGTCCGAAAAAAAAAGGACGAGTGTTTGACGGTCGTATGAATCAGTTCCTGGAGAACACAATTACGACCTTCAGCGATGAATCATTTTTTTTAAGTTGCAAGATTCATAACACAAGAGATTGGATCTACTAATTCAATGACGTACAATGCGCCGAGCCATCATACATCGAATGTGTGTCTTAATTGTAAAAGCCGCTAACGTGATACGGATAGCTTAATATTTGCATAGCAGACGATTCTTTGTTGATCATTCCACACAAGCTTACAGCGATTGGAGAATGGTTTTAATGTCTATTGAAAGTTCTTGAACATCCTTCTATCATCGAGAGAATGTCGATTTATCATAAATTTTAATTAAACTGTTAAAATATCTATATATTATATAGAATAAATTTTCTTCTTAATATTTTTTAAATAATTTTAATTACTATTCTTTTTAATATTTAATATTTCTTTTTAACATTGAATAAAATGTACTTCGCTGTACTCGTCCTATTTTGCTTAAATTTCAATTACGGTGTGAAGGTCGATATTACGAAATTCGATGAACTCACGTCAATTAGGCTTATCTCCGCTCAACAAACCTTTAAAACCGCGAAGATCACGGACAGATGGAGTAATCAAATTTCAGTTTGCACTTACCGTTTGTACTTCAAGATTATACCTCTGCAACTCATAAATAAAAGTCTTCTGCCTCGTAACTATCTGCTGGCGTGCAACTTTTGTATTCAACAACCAGCCATTAAGGTGTCGTGCGTAAAATAAATCAAGGTTCTTTGTGGGCTAACATGTCAAAAGCTTCGATGAAGGCGTTCAAAATCAACTGGAGAATAACAGAAATGAAGAAGTGACGATAAATCATTCAAAATGTACGCTTCAACATGTGCTTCTTTATATGCTTATATTTTAAGTTTTTTTCTAATAGGAAGCGGAACATCCATCTTATACGTAACATTCAATATTTGTAGAATATTATTAAATTTAGGAAATGATCTTTTTAATGCATGCGTGAATACATATTAGATTTTTGAAGCGTTAAATGAAAAATTACAGAAGAAAAGTTGAGAAACATGACTAGGGGATTACGAAAAAGCAATTACGAAAGTCACAATTTTTTTACGATAATTTAAGATCATACATTAATATTATTTTTAAACATTCAATTAAAAAATTGAAAAATAAAATTGTTTGATATAATTCTATAAACTTGTATATGTATATATATTTCGATCTCCAACCTTTAAGCTCCTTTCATAAAAGTGTTTCAAAATTTGGTACTGAATTATTAGAACGCGTTTAAGAAATAAAATATAGATATAATATAGAAAGTTTATTCAACTTCATCTTAAACAGTGATTTCTTTAGGAGTTATAAAAGCTCATTCTAGTAAGTGAATTTTATATCAACTGTTGGAAATCCATTTTTAAAAAATTCGAGATAAAAGAAGCAATAAAGGAAAGAAGATAAGTATCAAAATTGACATTCTTGCACTAAATTTTTACAGTATTTAGGATCGGTAATGTCATTTTCTGAAACGGGGCATCAGTGATCAGTTTCTTTCCTCTGACCTTTTTATCGATATCATAGGTAGACTGTTAATATTTTATCATATCTTTATTAACAAAATTCTGAATTCTGATGAAATCTAAATAGAGCTTTGTTCCATCGAACAAAATTTATAATATGTGCTGTATTTTAAATATTTTATACATTTTCCTATATATTTTCGTATCTTCAATTTCTCCTCAAATCCGCGGTCTAATGCAATGTATCGTATTACGTATTATTCTCTCAATATACTTTTCTTCCTTAACAGATACTCGTATTGCCCACGTAAGAATCAGAGATATAGCTTTATAATCATCATTTCTCGCGGAGAAATGCTGTTCGTTTCATTCATAAAACGTCAAAATCCGTACGATCGCCGCGATCATGTCCAAATGGTCCCTCTCCCTCTGTACGGCGGCGTCGAGATGTAGAAAGCCCACGGGGGCGTCGCGTGTATTAGCAGTCCGGGTGCGAAGTGCGAGGCACAATGGACGTTTCTTGACGATCTCAATGTCAGTAGTCAGCGCGAGCTAGCACACCGGCCGGAAAAGGAAAAAAAGGAGAAGAATCGACGGAGGTTCGCCTCCTCCCTCCATGTACCGATGCGACGTGACACGACTACGCCGCTGGGAATTAACGACGATGCCTCCTCCGTCGTCGCTCCGCGAGAACGTAAATTCACCGGCGAATTAACGCGTAGAACGTGTGTGCGACCTGCCGACACCAGCGACGGTGGTTTCGTCGAAACGTCAATGCGATATGTATTGAAGGGCAATTAAAAGCGTGGGGAGACCCCGGCTTGAGGAATCGCGATCAGACTGGAATACCTATTTCTCTTCCGCTTCTGCGAACTCGATAATATCGGACGCTCGTGACGTTGATCGTATCGATCGTATCGCGACGAGTTTCGAACGAAGTCGATCGTGGCTGAAGGATCGCGTGGAACATGGTTTTTGGTAAGCACAGAACAGTGGGCTCATTTTATGCAATGGAAAAAGAAAAGAGTAAGGCTCGTGAAGGAGGCAGCGACCAAAGTAAAAGAATTATTTTTTAATTGTTGTCTACGCGGTTATTGAAAAAAGATTAAATTCTCTTGAGACGAGAGACGGTGATCATTGAATTTTACAGTTAAAGAGATTTTTCGTATAATAGAAACTATCCGTTGAAGAAAATGTTAAGAAAATTTATACAGCGAGATAGGGTACTTTTTCTGATTTTTCTAGAGGCTAAAATAGAATCGCTTTTCGAATAGTTAAAAATTCCTTGTCCTTTACGCTCCATTGTTTCTTGATTTCATGATTCAATAGAGATAATTCGTAAGTGAATGATTGGTCATATCTATCAAATCAGTTTTCAGGTAAATTAATCGAATAGCAATTTGCTCGAGAATAAGGTGTAAATTAAAAATATCTGAACAATCATGTTTACTTCAACAATTGATTTCCAGGAAAATGTACAATTGATTGCTGGTTATGAATCTCAACGACCATTCATTCATAAATCTGATTTGAATGAATAGTTATTATATGTGCAATTACGCGGACAAGTCACCTGGCATTAAAGATAGTCCATATCTAAGATGATAATTACTTTTTTAATTTCATAGGATCGCTGACGCCTTGATAATTAAAAACGATAAAGAAATACAGGCACATCATTCATAGTATCAGATTCGTAGTATGTAAATAAAGAATACATAGAAATTCAAAGTCCATCCAGAATTAAATAACAATAAAAAATTTTCATCTTCGTTTCAATTAATTAATCAGTGAAACTTGAAATATTTTTATAACGTGATAATACTTAGATTGACTTAGATAATTCGAAACGTGACTGCCCAAGCAAACAAAGCAAATTCTTCGTAGTAACCCATAAATGCTCGTGGTAACTAACCAATTATTGCAATTTTTATTGTACAATCCTGCATTCCCTTCTGACGCTGTTGTTCGAACAAGCAAATGGTCTCTCAACTTGCATCACCCGTAACTGCGTCGTGAGTCAATGCGTTCGAATCGAACCGCTTTACGTGAAACATTTTCGAAACGATTCCCTTTTCATTAACGTCATTCTACTTGTATAACGCTCGATGTCGATCTTGGAAATTGACGATTCCGCAAGATCGTTGACACCTTAAACTTTTAGCCTTCTCTTCGAAAAAGATCAAAAAATTATTCTTATATTTTTAGGATTCAAATGCGAGTTTATAACTTCTTTTTTTTTTAATGAAAAAGAAATAAATATTTTTATAAATGTATATTTTTTGTAAATTGTTATAAAATCGGGAATTCTTACTACAGAAATTCTCTTACTTTTCCACGTATATCGAACTCTATCAAAAATCGAATTAACGAATAATTTAACTAATTAGTTTGTCGGAAAAATAAAATTAAATTAGCATATTTCTCAGAAATAAATTCTATTATGGACGCAAAGATTTGCGATTTACTTGTTTCCTCTGTACTATAATTTTCATAATTTCCAGGTATTGCATTCCTAATCTTAAAAATTCTAGATACGTATAGATAACTTCATAAAGTATCCTCTATTCCTCCTCTATTACGAATACCTGTATCATTATACATACTGCTAATGTTTATGCATTCGCAGTTAATTTAAAATGTAAAAATATACAAAATATTTCCTACAAAGTACTTATCACATTTGTAGGGTGGAACAAATCCCTATTTACGTTCCACTGTTTTAATTATACAAATTTGCATAAAATACTGCATTCTGCTCATCATCTATAAAGAATTTTTGTTTCTCCATTCGCGTAAATTCATTCGTAATTATTCTTGTTTAAAATGGTAAGTTGGAAAAAAAGAGCACGTAGGATTGCATCAGAATACATGTTTTTTTTATGACACGTAAAAAATTAGATACATATTACAACACATTGAATAAACTGCGTAGACTCCCTTAATTCCATCTAATCGCCGATTATCTTCGTTTCGTCAGCATTCGCAAAACACTAGCGAATAACAATCGTTTCTAACAACGATGCTTCATAAACGGCAATATGAAATGCTTTGCCTTTGCGTAAGTATATTATTTTAACATCAATTAGTTATGGCGAATTCTCGTTATTACCGTAGCCTAATGCAATTAACAGTGACTCGATAAATATTCATGGCAATAGACGTCAGGCAACGATGCTGAATTGAATATTTCCAAACGAAAAGTCTCGGAAAAAGAATTATAAGTTATAAGTTTCTATATATAGTAATCCTTTCTTTTATTCATTCCTTTACATCTATTTCATAGTTGTTTCATTTCCAAATATCCATATCAACTTACATCCATCCAATAGAATTCCATATTCCTATGACCTCTTTTTTTAGCAACGTAAGAACGTTTAATTCGTTTCACGTCCCAAATGTCTATATTAATTTACATTAATAAAGTACCATATATCCATATTTAATAATGCGTTCACCTTTACTTTATAATTATTCAGTCTCCAACCTCTGTATCATATCAGATATACCCAATGATATTTAACATCTGACCTTTATCATTTCCATAATTAAACACATGTAGGTAACTATTATATCTAATTGTTTAACGTTGCGATTAATGACAACAAATCCGTCAAATAGATACAATAACGTGTGGCCAAATCGTGATTGGTATTTACAGCGAACGGTATTTTTTCCTCTCCTCCCGAATATCATGCTTATCCCATGTTCTCCGTGTCTCCCGTTATTCCCTCACGATAACTGTAAATCCAATCTTCACTCCTCTGTCCCGTCGATCATTTTAGTTTCGGTTTTGTACACCTTTTTTCTACTCAATCGCACCTCCCTCTGTCCGCCAACTCCTGGTTTCTTCTTATTTTTAACGCCGTCCCGTGTCTCGATACAAAGTCGTTTGCCGATCTCGATCCATCATTCCGGCTTGAGGTGTACAGCAGGATGTTAACGATCACGTTGCCTCGTCGTTTTCTACCTCTTTCTCCCTCTATTTCTCTCTTTCTATTTCGCGACTACGTCTTTCATGGTACAAGTCGATTTTCCTCCAGCGATTTTCGAGACTCTGATGCTACAGGAGCAACGTGTATCGCTTTAGGGCAAATGTTGATTGATGGAAAATTAATCTTCGCAAGAAGGATGTACTTCCTCTTCTTCGAGAAAGAAAAGAGTATAAATGAGATGAATTAAACGCAGGATCAGGTAACTTTCTCAGGAGTTTTATTAGAAACTCCGTAGAATGGATTCGTTGAAACACTGATGGTGACGATTATTAAAATAGTTTAGTTGTGTATGTCTGGTAATATAACAATACTTTGTTTATATCAATTCCATTTATTTGAACGAAATTTCAACTAGCGTCTGATTAACCTTTTCTCGCTTTATGTTACGCGTCGTACGTGTTTTAATAAATTATTAAAATCTATTAAATATTCTAATAAATATTCGCAAATAAAGATCAACATTTTGTTCGATGTTATTTTAAAAGGAACCAGAATAACAGACAAAATAATTTGCTAATAAGTATGCAATTGATGCGACGTTAAGCTTTAGTTTAAAACAGAAAAGGCAATTAACAGTAATAATTAATTCGAATCAACAATGAAAAGATATTACGAAAATTACACATCTTTCAATATTTTCTAATAACATTTCGATATACACACTAAACTTTTGACAGACAATATTTGTCTGTTCACCAAGGAGACGGTAAATATTAGAAATTCATCACAGATGTACGATGTTCGCTAATGTCTACAAACACACATTACTCAATCGAGTCCTCTAACGTTGCTAAAAGATGGACGTCTTCATAGGCATGAAGTCCACGACTTTGGCCTTTTCCTTGGACCGAAATTAACGCCTGGTTATTTTCAATCTTTCATCTTTATCGAACGACGCTAAGTTCCTTCGACGCGTTGCAAACTCACGTTATGCAATTAGTGTGCTACTCCTAATTGACATCGTCCAAGGTTGAACAAAAGGGAAATATACCAGGAGCTCAAGTTGTATCTCTCGATAAAATTTCATCTGAAAACTCTCGGAAAATTTATCGAACATAATAATATCTACATTTCCTCCGAAGACTAATATGTTTCACTGACAGTAGTTTGATTTTTCGATCATTACTTCTTGATCGTTATTCCACCATTTTAATATGTATCTGTCCCATACAGCAGTTGAAAATTATAAGATTTCCCGCTTTGATATTAACTGTAGTGCAAAGAATCGCATATCTTTCCGGTATTAATTTTTACGCAGCGCACGTGTCGTCTTGGCGCTAGTAGTTCCAGGAAAGATGGACATTTTGAATTGAGGGTAGGAAACGAATACTTGAATCCTCCCAAAACGACACAATATGGTAAATCATAGGAACAGCAAGGGACATTTTTAAATTTTTATAAATTATTATATCTTTATAAAGACGCGGGATTGAAAGCCCGTTAAACTAAAAAGTTTCGTAATTTGTATTACTTACCAGGCTGAAACACTTTTGGTGAATTGCGGCAAACTTTTAATATATTCATTATATTGTATTATATTGAATAGTGTATTTTAAATATTTAAATCTCTTGATTAAAAATTTAGGGTGCATCGAAAAGTAAACACGTGAATGAGAATCGCTGCTCAACGTCCACCTTGTGATTCATTTTCCTGCGTTGTTTCTTTTGCAAATATTAAAGCACCGCTGAAGTCACCGATTACGTGGCCGATACAACGCGGTTCGGCTGTTTTTCCGTTTCCTTGCTTTTCGCTTTTCCGATTGCCCGTAACACGCGATATTTCAAGTTTTTGTAACCAATTCGTCTGAGAAAATTGACCGTGCTTCGTAACACTGGAAACGTTCAAATCACCAGTTAAGGATATGAAAGAAATTGGATAACCATATCATAATGATCGCGTTTCTGTTTTTTCCTACTTAAATGCTATACTGTTCACATACTCTTACTAGGATTAACGGTTGCGTCGATAATATAGAACAAATTGATGATTGATCATTTTAAAATTGCTCAAAGTAAGTACAGTGTTCTGATTAAGACGATGTTATTGCTGATGTTTATGATTGGTAGAAAATTGATTGATACTCGCGGAGAAAGTATAGTTCATCATCGCTGATAGAACGTATAAGAAGGAAATTTTTATCAATAATAAATACAAAACGTGAATTAATCAAGATTCAATTAAATTTCTTCGATAAATTTCAACATAATCGAATAAAATTTTGGGAGATAAGAGAACCTACGCCGAAATTTCTGATTGTTAAGCTAAGCCTACACTGGCAGACACGTACCTGACTTGGCTTTAGCAGCTTCACAAGAAAATAAATTTGATATACACGTGTCTTCTATCAAATCATTGTAATGGATCGATTTGAAGGAATTAAACGATTTGAAGGAATTTGTCGGAAAACTTTGGCATTCCACGACTGTTCGAAATTTACGAGTTTTCATTAATCTTTCATTCGACAAGAACTATAAATTTAGATTCCCACTATGACACTTCCCATATGATGGAAGATTGAAATGCAATCCGCGAATCAGTATATGTTTACACTCGCTGCGTGTAGGTGGTCTTTATGCAGAGGTTAATCGAATGCAGCGCAAAAATTTGAAAAGCGCCAACGTGACGGATTTCATTCACGATTAGAATTCCCTTTATCTCTGCCTCTGCTGGCAGAGTCACAACGTGACATCGCGCTCAGAATATCGTTTAGATCGATAAGCATCGCGAAGATGATTAAGTTCTGAGAAGGGCGGGTCTTTGCACACCATCGACCTGAACTCAAACGTTAAAATGTCCAGAGAATTAGAGAACAAAGAATCGACGCGCGGGACTTGATACTGTGCACAATTTTACTAGGTGGCTAGTTAGTAGATTAAATAGAATATTATGCAGAAAATATTAAGCAATTTAAGATTATTTTTACGGAATCAATGGTAAATTCGCTTATATAGTTTAGGATGAAAGGTAATTAAATGAATCTGTTTCTAAAGTTTATTTTAAAGGAACGAAGACCGATCGGGATCCTCTTGCACAATTGAACTGATGTTATTAGTGAAATTTTACACGACATAAATTACTCCCTGTATTAATATCATTATAATATTATAAATAATACTCTCAATATTGATGAATACAAGTTTCGTTAAATGATGCAATTAAATACAAGTAACGAGTCTGATAACAAGGAAAATACAAATGAAGTTCTACAAGGATATTGTACAAATTACAAGCTAATTATCGTATTTCACAAAAAGTTGTAAGAAGTAAATAGAAAATCTCGTAAATCTGCTAGTGTTTCACGTGACACGTGATGATTCTGACTAAAGAGATATAAACTTCGATTGTAAACATCGTAAATCTTCACAGAAAAAATGTTACGAAGTCTACTTAAGAATAATGGAATAATTCCAATTTCACACAAATTTATATAATAATTCCTCAAACCTATTAACTCAAGTCAGTAATGAAAGGACGCCATATATGTGTGATGATTATCTTAACGCAATAATCAAAGGAAGACTAATGGAACAGAAGGGAAAAATAAACCAGAGGAAGTATATAAATATCACGACGTGAGTATTTATAAGAAATATCAGCAGCCTTGAGCTACCGTATGAATCACGCTTCCACGTATTTTCGAGAAACGCGTATGAATTAAACATCCCAGTCGGACCGTGTGTCGATGTTGATCCTCTGTTCGTCATGAAGCACCGTCTAACTGGCTAACACGTCCCAAAATGATAAAACGAGCAACCTTCATTCCTTATCTTGCATAAAGTGAAACTAATTTCTTGGCTACTTAGAATTACCTAGATTACCTTTATTATGGTCCGTCATGTAACGAAGAAAAGAATTAATGAAAATGAACATAAAGAATCGCGAAGTCAATCATTCGTTAATATAATTGGGAAAAGTGAACTTTTCAGAAAATCTATTCTGGAGAGAAAGTTTTAGAATATAAAATTATTAATAATTCGAGCATTTGGCGATGGAGAAAAATTTGATTGTTTTACTATATGTAGGTATCTAATGGATCTTAAACATTTTGTGTTATAAGTACCTGGAAACTCCATAAAATTGTAAGATTTGGCTGAAAGAAGAATAGTAAGGAAGAAAAACTGAGCGAATCTTGGAAGTTCTATTGTATTTTATAATTATAACGTTAAGAAACACTCAATGATTGTATGAGAATTTACGTTCTTTATTACGTTCTTCGTTATATTCTTTTTTTACATTTAAAAGTATCGTGTGGAATGTCGTGTTCCTTAAGTCGTCCCAAATATTCCAAATCCAAATGCTACGTTAGAAACACGAAAATTTTTACAACTTCGTTATATCGATATAACTACGAAGATGCTGGAGTAATCACAGCTCGCTACGAATATTTTTTATCCTATCTCCGATTGTGAATTGAACAAGAAAGCCTGTCATTTGATATGACCCTACTCGACGCCGCCCCTCGAAAGATAGGGGGGCCCTTTTGCCAACTTGACAGCCTCTCGAGTATGTCACGGCTGATTATGAGTGTACAAAGATTATCGTCGAGGTCTTAACTTCGTTGTAAGGTTCCATAACGGCCGACAATGGAATAATATCGACCGGATATCAGGCCTGTCAGGAAATCACCGAAGGAGAAGTACCAAAAGGATAGACTAGAACATCATGACGACGAATCATCCAAGGATAGAGGAATACCGAGATCGTTGTCTGACCATGTTCTATATCTATCGGATGAACAATGCACGTTTGTTCGCCGAGGACGAAGATCGAGTAACAATGATCCGAAAGGAATTCACAAAGGACAACGAAAGAAAAAGATGCATAGATCCTGGGGCATGATCCTGAATGCAGGTAAAATCTATAAAGAGACATTGGAATAGTAATGGAACTCATCAGAGTGATTGAAACGAGCAATTTAACGTATTTCATAGAAATCTTATAGATTTTATGGATAATTAAAGACAGGTTATATTATGGATATTACAGAATTATAAATTATAGATTCCTCGTAGATTTATAATTTTATAGATTATAGTTTTTAGATCATGAATTTTTAATTTTGAAAATTATAAATTTTATAGATTATTCATGAATATATTTTTATCTTTTGTAAATTGAAATGTTCATAATGGAAATAATAAATTTTCTAATTGGTCTCGAAACAATCCAACTGATCCTTTCAATATTAAGAATCCAAATGAAAAATTATAAATTGGAATTAATTACATAATATGGATAAAAATTTCACCAATGAGGTAATCGAAGAAAAGAATTTGTCGAGGTCGAGGGTGCGACAGCGCAAATATTTCGCAAAAATTTGCCACGTGCGGAATAAGATGGCTGCTTGCTCGAAGGTCGAAGGAAATCGAAAGTGACACAGGAAACGCAAATATTCCGAAGGACAAGGAAATCGTGGAAAGGGACGTTAGTTTATTAGTTTTGCCAGATGTTCTATCCGATTATCTCGCAACTGACCGAACACTGACAAGTCTAGGCGATCGTGAGCGAAAATTCGTTAAATATTAACTCTGTCGAACGAAATGTTTGACCTCTTGATTAACGAGCGGTTTGTCAAACACGTACGGTTTATCGTAAGGGAAAACTTTCGTTCTTAAATACATTACAAGTAAAATACACAAAATAAAATACACAGACAACTCCAATATTTAAATTATATTTATATGGAAGGGAAAGAAAGTCATAGATTTTATATTCAAAAGTTTTGCAAGACATGTGAAGTAACAAATTTTCTTATTACAAATATCAATTGACTGTGAATTTATAGTAAGTTTGAAAAAGTACTTAACTTATTTACTCGAGCTATCGTAAAGCGGAGCTACTTTTTTTATCACAGTAGTTCTTTCAATTAAATATAGATTTATTTTATTTATTTATACAAATATAACGAGTAATTTTACCCTTAAATTTCCTATAACAAACATCTATCATATAACGTACAGATAAACCTCACTTCGAATCACCAAAATAGTAAATCACGAAAATCGTGCCAACCAATTAACCGGCGTTTCTCCCGAAGCGCATCCCACGCCGCGGCAAACATCAAAATGCAACCGTGAGAACGATCGCTTATTAGCTACGTCGTTGAATCCGCGTGACTCTGAACAGACAAGTTCGCGGTCGCCTCGGATTTCGTGATCGCGCAACAGAACGACGCGACGCCGATTACGACACGGCTTGTCTCTCGTCAAATGTAAATCGAGACCGGGTGTCGCGGACGGGCAAACAGCCCCGTTCGTGGACCGTAGCCGCAGGTAGATCAAGAGAAAGAGGGAGGAAGAACCGCAGAAGCGTATGCAAAAGCGAGGAGAAACGACAGAGACGAGGCGAGAACGGGGGCGTACACACATGCGTCGCGCAAACTCACGCATTGTAATTCATCGGCGATCGGTGGACGTCAGCTGACGGCGAAGTATGAATGAGCATATCGAGGCTCCATCCAAGCCACGGCCGCGTGTACGTCGTCTCGCGCGTGACGAGCATGAGTTCCTGCATTTTTCCCCTTTTTCTCTACTGTCTTTTTTTCTCTCCTGCCTTCTTTTTCTTTCAAATCGCCCACCGTTTCCGGACGTTCGCCGGTATCTCCGAGATGCTGCGTGATTTGTTTGATCTTCTGGTGATTGGAATAATTGATGATAGAGAGGGATAATGAGATGTCCTGGTAGAGGTTTGAAAATTGATACTGAGATTCTTTTGTAGGTGACTTTTTTCAATTTCGTTTCTGTGTATAGCTCTACCGCTTATTATTTGGTTCAGATTATAGTGGTTCATTTAACATAGTGTAATCAACTATGTATAACTATGGCAAGTGTAGGTATCAACGTATGTTCATAGACTTTACTTGTTTATTAACTATTTGATTTTTACTATCTACGAGTTAAATACTAATTTAATATTATAAGATACGAAATTTCGGCGTAAGCGAACAATAGGCTGCAAATGAAGTATTTCTTTTGTCTTATTATTTAGTTATTTTGTATTTCTACACATTCAAATCCAAGATCTTAATCACGCAATTAAGAAGTCAACGATCGCACAATGTACCCAGTAGGGGAACAACTTTCCTACCACAGACATGCGTAAAAATGCTTCGTGTTGATTTTAAAGTGCTAGGACGTAGCCAAACGATGTTCTACGAATAGCTAAACATGTTTAGTGAAATAAAATACGAAAGTTCTGACAGGCAAAATAAACAGATGAAAAAAGAAGGAGAGAGAAGAGGCACATTGAAAAGTGAACAGTAATGTAATAGTAAATGTAGTAAAGGATTGTGCAGTAGCGTGTTAGAACTGAGTGAAAGGATTACGAATACTAGAAAGCCAGCGAATAGTATTTCGTTAACTGATTCATCCGTACAGTGTCAGATTCGAAATTCATCGACGCGAATCGTACACCTCTTTATTTTCCACTTATCCCAAGTTTTTTCTATCGATCATCTACCTTGTGTCTCACGCGTCGCATTGATACAGCATCAGCGTCTCTCCGTAAGACTTCTTAGCAAAATAAATTATGGTTATTGCGAACTATTTTGTAATTATACGCGTGACTAACGCTCGATAAGGCAATAGCTCATGGACGAAGGAAAACAAGTTAGCGAAACAAACAGCACGTCCTAACTTTTTTCTCATCGACACGAACGATTCATTGCGGTACGAGTGAAGAACAAACGATTCAATAGCATAATCAAATGTACTGTCACTGTACGGCCAGTGAAAAGAATAATAATATCACGAGTGGCAAGCGTTTGCCTGATTCTCTGTGTCGTAGGAAACGGGCAAAGCGCGCGCTACGTAATTAATCGCAACGAGTCGGCCATGCAAATCGATTCCAACGACCGGTTTTCGCCTAAGGTCGTGTACTGATGTAACGAGACCGCTCCGTATAGGCTGGTACCACGACCGCGACTTTGCATTTCAGAAGCATAATAGACAGCTTCCCTTGCCTGCCGTCAAACGTATCTCCGTTACACTCAATGAACTGATCAGACAATTCATACCGTCTCAACGACCGTTGCTTTCGTCGTTGAAGGAGTCATCGTTGCTCATCCGAGACCACAGTGTGGAATCCCTTCTGCGCCACGGGACACGCCAATCAGCTGGTATTGCTGTACTTCGACATCGCGGAATACAACGCTGCACAACAAGCGGCGCAATACACCTGTGCTGGCATGCAAATGTACCGAGGGACCGGTTCGTAAAGGTCGAACATTACACCGAGGTCGTTTTCTCTGCAATAGAACGCTAGATTCTCCTCTCGGTTCAATCTACGACTCGCCCGCCCCCAGGAGCGACAGGAACTCGTTGAAGAAGGCTAGAGGGCACCGAAAGTTTCACGAATCGTAAGCATTCTACCCCCGTAGGAATATTCCGCGTTTCTACATTAATATATTGGCATACTATAACTTCTGATCATCAAATTAGGATACTGTGTACAAAAATTTCATTTTCCTAGCTACAATACTGTCATCAATTGCTAATAGCCCTTAATTGTCGAATTTATTAAGTAGAGGAATATATGACATATGAAATGTTAGTTCTTCGGAGTTTGCATTTGATAAGTTAGCATCATCAAACACACACAAGCACAGATTTTATTCTATTGTCCATGGTTATTGACTATATTAAAAAATTAATTAGAAATTATGTACAGTTAGAAGCAACCAAACAATGTAATCGCATGATTATTCTGATTAAATAAATAATTAAAGTAGTATATAAAAAAAGATATGATTTTAATAAATACTAGAATTGAACATTTCAGCGAAATGTAAGAAATGTCTAAAAAAGAAGGTATGAATGTAATAATTAATATAATATGATAAGAGAAACTATCTGAAATAAATTTACTTCCATTCCTATTTGTAGTGTCTGTAATTAGTAATTTAAAAGATATTTTAATCTCAAGTTCACATAATTTAATACTTGAATCTATAATCATATACTTATATACGTATTATGAGATCTAAATTTAGAATTTGAAAGAAGAAAACCTGTTAAAGAAGAGGAAACATAAAATTGTCTCGTCATTAATCGATTTGGATTTTATGGGGTATCCTGATTATCAACCGAGTTGGTCGAGTATATTAAATCACTTTAAACTTGCACCGATTACTATTAAACAATAAAACAATAATTCTTAGTGCTTGAGATGTGCAAGTGTATAGTAGAATGTCAAGTTTTCAGAGAGTATGTAGCTTAAAATATTCTCTTAAAGGAAAAAAGCGAAGCGAACAGGACTCCTTGAGAACATAAACAGGATACAATAAATGCTTACGCGAGAAGTTAATTACATCCTTTCCAATTAAGATCAATAATTTGATAGATCTAACGAGGCTTTAATATCCTCGAGATATTGAATCGAGCATCTAATATAAACAAGGAATATTGTATCTCGCGCGAAACGATCCTCTTTTCTTCTTTCTCGTCTCCTAAGAGACCACTAACTAACTAACTAACTATTACGTTGCATAGTACTCTGTAATAGAGTGTAATAGATCGCAAAAAGTAAACTACTATACATCTGAACAAAAAATATCCAAATCGCATTTAATCCAAAACAGTGAACCTTGCAACTGTCAATATGTTACTCAATATGTTAAAAATAATAGCAAACGAAGCTAAACCTAATAAAAATCAATGACAGCCCATATTAGCCACCGTGTAAAATTATCATACATCTTAACAGAAGAATATACTAAACCAATCCCAAAACAATGAAACCTTAATTCTTCCAAAACAACATCAGTCCACTAGACCCAACAATGACGAAGCATCCCTAAACAGCGACGTTGACCCGACAAAAATCCATAAAAAATGCAAAAAGGGAGCTGCCCAAATCGCGTTACACAGAGGGTAGCAAGTTCCAGTCGGGTGGCAGGATAATCTCCGGTCCGGGACAGCGCAGATTCCTCCAAAGGAACAAACTAAAACCCATCGGGAGAGGAGCAGCAAGATTGATAGACGAGAGAGAGAAACACGAACGGAGGAGCTCGCTAGAGCGAGCATGGAACAGGCCGAGGCGGATGAGCGAGCAGAGGACATGCAGCAGGTCGAGGGAGGGGGTGGAGGTGCAAGAGGCGAACCAGAAAGTGGAGAACAGAGGGACGTAGCAGGATGAGAGGGGTGAGAAAGTCGCGGACGTTAAACCGCCCGCTCGTGGGGCCGCAGGGTAAAACGACAAGAAGAAGGAGAATAGGTAAAGGGAAGAGAGGAGTCGAGGTACAGAGAGGAGGAGAGAATGCAAGAAAAGAGGATGAGCCAGAGAAGACAGAGACAAAGGATGAGCCGTGTGTAGACGCGCAAAGGAGTTGCATGCATTCAACACGCGGCGAGGAGGTGGTGGAGGAAGAGAAAAGAAAGGAGATGAAGAGAGAGAAGGGCAGACACATGTGCGAGGGATGTAGAGGAATCGAGGGGACCAGCAGAGTCAAAGGACGAAGGAGGGGGCTCGGAGAAAGAAAAAGAAGAAGCCGTTCTTCACCAGGCCTCTGCTCTCTCGAGGTCGCACGTACGTCCGTATAATACTCGTAATACGTGTAATACGGATAATACCTGTAATACCTGTGTAATGCATTACACACCAGCGTAGACCGGCTTCCAACAGCCGTCAACCGGTCGCCACCTCCTCGTCCTTGCCGTTCCGCGACTTTCCTCTCGAAGTCACGACAGCTGCGAGCTAGCGCCGATTAGGCTGTTTCATTCGACCAAACGTTCACTATCTAGCTTCCCTCGCGTTCTGCGCCGATGCACGAGCTGACTTAGGCCCACCCCTGGATCAACGGCCGGGGTCATTAGTCAACTGTACGATATCCTCGCTGTGTGACACGCGTACGACTATGCAAAATTTGAAGACGAGAGGAAGAGGGTTCTTGGTTGGTCCTTCGTTAGTCGAGAAACTTGCATGGGCTAAGTGTGCCAACGACGAGCAACAAGATCGACCATGAACATTTAGAGTCTATGTGGGATACACGACGATTGAGAAACTATGTTTCGAAGAGGTCAGGATCTAGAATTCGCGAGTTACAACGGTATATACGTCGAGAAAGCTCCTCTGGATCCTGTTGAAAGAACAGGCGGAGCCGAGCTGATACAACGCTTGTGTGCGCCGTTCGTGGATGTATCTCAAGCTCGTTGGATTCGGAGTCACTGAACGAATCGAAGGCTACTCCTGCCTCCGGCGGCAGCTGGCCAGACTCGCCTGGCTTCCGAGTTGTCGAATTATCGTTCGAGTACGAGACGAATTTGTTAGTTCGAAGGTTTTGCTATTCTTAGTCCTATGTTATGAAAATTTATTCGATCGATAGACTACCTTTATCGATCCTACGGATGTCTGTACAAATCAAATAGACTCTACTCTCTTGTAGAGTCCGTAATCAGTTTCTCTGAACAAAAATGTACATTGTAACTGGAATCTCCTTTCCATTTGACAAGTTGAATGTTTTATTACAATTTAGTAAAGTCATGCCATAATTGATATCTACATCCTTCGTGATATATAAACAAACTTACTTCATCAATGTTCTCTTATACCAAGATAAGAATCCTACGCGATGAAATCAAGATCAGGATCAAGAAACCACTTTAAAGCGCATAGACAGCAGCATCCTCATTTTCTCTCGTTCGCACATCGCACCTGCCGCGTGTGATAACAATATTATAACATCATTATTACGGCACAGGCAAGTGGCAGCCTACGCTTATCCTAAACCAGTCCTATCGGCGTGGATCGCTCGAAGAAAAAGAGGATCGAGAAAATAGGAAGGAAGGGAAAAGCCACGCGGATTCCTGCTGGTTTCACCACTTGTTCGCCAAAGGCAGCACACGGCGAGCTATTTTCAGCGTTTCGCGTCCCCGCTTCTTTCTTTTTCTGTTTTTTTTCCCACCTCGCGGCATATTTCTTTGGTAGCAGCGCAGAAACAGCAACGAGAAGAAGACCGTGGAAGCCAGAAACGGCCGCGGCAACAGCAACACCACCAGCAACAGGAAAGCGACGCTGGTGTGGAACCGATGTACGCGGTGCATCTCGCCAACGAGGAGAGGAGACGGAGCGAAGTTGCTGTTCAGGTTTTGCTGCAGGGGATCGTTAAGATAATCGCTGCTATCCTCATCCTAACTTAGCCTTAGCCGATGTATCTTCGACTCCGCCCCGCTCCAACCCCCTTCGAATCCCCCCCTTTCCTCTAGTAACCACCCTCGCAAGATTCTCTCCTTCTTACTCTAAGATTCTTAATATCATACGACTCTCTTTTCCTTGACGTTTTCTTTGTCGTTCTTCGTCCCTCCTTCCCTGGTTTCTCGATGTCGTTACGCGGTCGTGGACGTAAAGAGGATTGGAATACTAATTGCGGAGTGTAGGAAGGTCAGAATAGGATCGAGCGACGTGATATTCCATTGTATATATACTTTCGCTGGCTAAGTATTTTGATTTGGTTGCTAATTTTTGCAAAGAACAAATGAATATTTGTGTGGTAGTATAATCGAAGATTATAATATTGGGTCTTTCGTATTTTATAGGCCAAGCTGTGAAATAATTGTAAGTCCCGCTCAGAAGAGATTAGAAATTGAGCAAGGTCCAACGATAATAATAAAGTACGCTGATTTTACATCCAGTCTTGATTGATCTAATGTCAATGCTGTTTTTAAAAAATCAAATGTTATATTGTGAAATGTATATATATATGTATACAGGTGTTTCAAATAAAGTTGTATAAAAATTACTACCGACGTATGTGACTATCTCACGAAACGACGTTTTGATTCATACAAATAACTAACTACCTTAACATTTTATTTTCGGCGAGTTTGTACGTATATACGTATTAGGTACTAAAGTTGTAAATGGAAGTGGCGAAATTGAAAAAGTACGTGTCATTTAAGCGAAGAGATAAGCGTAAAACGAACGAATAATAAGAAAGATATATCTTCGTTCCTCTAATATAGCCGCTTGATTGCGATATAAGAGTCGTACAGTAATTTATATTTCATATTGCCTCTCCTGATTTGTGCCACAGAAGAAAATGAGAGAAAGATTTCACAGTGACAACGCTGAATATTTCCTATGAGAAGAATACATATTTATATACATATCTTCATTCACTTCTTTCTTCGCCGCTCAGATAAGGATAAACATATTGCACATACTATTTGAAAAATTGAAATGAAGGTGATGAAAAACAACTACTCTTAAATTAATCACCGCATCTCATGAAATTCCTTTTTATCTCTTCTTCCATTCTTACTCTTCTTGATTAATTATTTCAACGATTCCTCTGACATTTCGGTAATTTCTTCGTTGTCTATTTGAATCAATTTTATGTCCATATCAAGAAGAAAGATATTACTAGACACCAGCTGTTCGTCCAAATTCATATTTTTATAAATAAAACTAAAGAAATGGAATCTAATTACAAAAAAAAAATTCTTTTCATCCTTTCACTATTACAGCGAGTACTCTACTTTGAATATTTTGTATATTTTTCCGTATTATACGTGTACTGTTTACAATAAAATAAACAAGATAGACCAGATAAAATTAATTAATTAATTAATTAAAAAGACATCCATAATCTATATATCGTATTATCAGATGAATCATCGAATTCATTCGCTCGTATCAGAACAAATCTCAACCGTGTTCCAAAAGATCAAAAGATCGTCTTCTCCTTCGCTTTATCTTTCTAGTATTTCTGTACTTTCTGTGCGTGAGACAAGAAACCCCATGGGCGCGCGATGAAAGCTGGCGAAAAGAGAAGAAAAAGGAAAACGAACGATGCACCAACGTTAACCGAAAGAACAATTACATGGCTGCCGTCAAGAGGATAAGAAGAGACAGACCTTGGGCTCTTTGCGAGATAATCATAACGTTACACGATCCGCGCCATAATGTCGTATAATGTCTATGGCCCGACGTGCATTGCACGAACGCGACAGGCCATTTACGTGGTTACATCTAAAACTGGGACCAGAGAGAAACATCCCTCCTTCCCTTCCATTCTATTTTTTCTTCCATCCTTTTTTTCCGCTTTTGTATTCGCTCCTTTTTTCTTTATCCCCTCGCTAATCTTCTTTTTCTTTTTTACAGTGGTCGTCAGCCGATACGAAATTGGAGCGACCTCAACTGGCGAGCGCGTAATTGCCTGTCGCGGAAAAGGATGCTTTGACGTGATGCGAAAAGGGGGCCATCGTCGAGAGGAAACGAAAGAAAAAGGAGCCACCTTGCCATCAGGATATGGCCAGAGACCTGTCATTTGCGCTGAACTCGTCACCGTCATTTCGTAATTACATTCGAGCTACGAACCTTCATATAGAAAAGCGACCGCGGAGAAAAGAGATCAACGAGGATTACTTCCAGGTGGATTTTGTACGGTCTCGTCGTTGCTCGATTCTCGCTCTGAATTGACACGGGATTAGTCGTGCAACATTAGATTTGATATCTATGTGGCGCGTATATAGAATTTTTCAGATTTTGCAAATTATTGATCTTTTACAGAATATTATATTCGAATTTGATCGTGTGTTTGGATTCACATAATTCTTTCGTTTTAAACTTTGGAATTAAGGTCTTTCGCTTTATTTATTTTCATATAGCTATAGTGCTTGAAACAATTAGAGAATCGTTTCCCATGTCAGTTCTTTTTGAACGATAGAAGGATTAAATCAATATTAAAAGAAGAGATCTTTAATGTTTTAAGAAATTTTTAGCATACATTTAAAATCAGACGTTTTCCTCAATTTTTTTTCTTTTTTTTTTAGACATTAAGAAGGAAAAAACACGATTAGGTGTAAAATGATCCAAAGGACGACAGGATTACAGGAGTATTCAGAAAATTTACGAAGATATCTGCAGTCTAGCCATTGATATTTACAGTAACAATTAATTCTTGTCGTCGTAGTATTCGAAATAAATAAATTCAATTTGTGGAAATCAATTGATTAGATTGAAATTTTTCCCGCAAAAAGGTAGGATACTGTGTTGTTTAGTTTCTTGAAATCGAAATCAACATGCTGACACAAGTCCTTAAAATATTCTGTTTTTTTTTTTTTATATATTCTAATCTAACCTTGATAATTTCAGAGAAGACGTTAGCCACGACTTCATAACAGGTTTCCCCTTATACTATTTCGGGGAAGGTAATAAAGTAGAATGAAAAATGCGATTTTACTCGATTATTTCTTATAATCAACGAACATAAATAGCTGAGTCTCAATCAAGAAGATAAATTTTGTAATGTATAAGGGAAGTCATGCAACAAAAGCAACTGAAATCAACTTGCTTCCTACATCATTAACACTGGTTATTTGGAATTGACGCGTTAGTAGCTTGATAATCATCATACAATATACTATCATTGACATTCACTATCGTTTGCTTTTAATAGTTTATCGGTTAAATGATATTTGATTTATTATAATTCACTTATTAATTCAGTAAGAAGCAACAAGTAATGTAATAATATACTAAAGTTACGTAAAGTTGCATTTATTATGTATACATTACTGGAAAACACACTGTTTGCATATTGCTCGTTAAAGTATAAAGTAAAAAATCTATTAGAATAATATATACTTTACAAAAACCCATTATATGAATCAGAAACGCAAAAGGAGTTTCCATGATTTAAAAAAGCATTTGGCATATTTAGTTCCTTCGAGCTTTATAAAATCATGATGTTCAGATAGAACAGAAAATAGTGACAAAAAAGAAAAATGTTAAAAAGTTAAGAAATTAGCTAATGTAAGGTAACCGAAGCAAAATTATAAATGAAACATTCTTCCTTAATGGGTTAATCTGCGTAAATAAAAAAAAATAATATATAAGTAAATAATTCAGCGTGATTTCACACATGAAATTAAAAAATTCTGATTTTTTTGTCAGTAAAGATCACGACTTCGATTTGTCAAAGGACGCCAGGTAAGATTTTTAATGGTTCCATAAATTATCGCTGCACCCGACCCTACAACCCTATCGTAGCATACGAGAGGCGTCCACGACCGGTATCAAAACCGGCTCGAGTTTGGGATAAAATTAGAAATCAAGCAGAGTCAATGTCGAGGACGACTAGTTAAGTAAATTTTCGCACATCTTTCCTCCTCTTATTCCGATAAGACGTCGATTATTATTCGAAATTTGATTATTCTTACGCGAGCCTATTTACGTGATTTTAATTTATCGCAATTTCTCTTTCTACTAACTTTTTGTTTCTATTGAACTCGCACGATTGACAGCAATCTTCTGTTTTCATAACTCTCCTATTCTCTTACGATTATTATCTTACTGATGATCCTATTTAGAAATCATGTGCTTTACAAACAAGGCATAATGTAATCGAGATAATTAACTGTGTAAAATAATAAAAAGTCATCGTTAAGATTTTTTTCAAGTTTTTAAAGTTAATTAAACCTACATACCAGTTTTGTTCAATACAATCTACGCAAAAGAAGCAAGGGTAACCACTTTCTTGCATCGCCGAAGAAAGGAACAGCGATTTCTGATGGTACGAGCGTAAATCACGTATTAATCAACTGAGATTACGTTGTAGCGTGCGTGAAGGACGTTCGAGATCAATGATATTGCTGTTAATGAGCGTCAGTGTAACTATGCAGCAGATTATATTACTATTATAACGAGCCGTGTTGTGAGATCGGACGAGAATCAAAATTGACGTGTATATTGTGTCATGTGTAATCTACCTTGCTTAACAAACATACAGTTTTCTTTCCAAGTGAAAGAAGAACCTTTCTTTCGTTTTTATTTTTGATCAAAGAAACGATAAAAATGACAAATTTCAGATGTAACAAATATTCTATGAGTCACAATCCAAAGCACAATTATGAAAGAAGTTGATAATAACGTAAATTCAGAGTCTCCCTAATTGAATGGTCCATCGTGACTTTTCAATTCAACTATAAAGTTAAAAAGCACGCGATAACTTAATAAACACACGCTACTCGATATCGCGATTGGCAAAGCCAATTGTAGGATGACGAAAGCATTCGTCCTTCCAGCTAAATCCCCTGTCAACGAAATCGCATAATGAACCACTCGTCAATCGTGAAACCCAAGCGAGCAGAAGTTCTATTTCATTCGCTATTCTGTCGTCGAGTAACATCTTCGCGACCAACTAGCGTCAACAGACTTTTCATTCCTCCGCCACGTTTTTTCCCCGTCGATGTACTAAAAGGTATACCTTTCGCGGATCGTTTAACATCTCGTGAAATATGCAAGCAGAGAGCGATAAATGTAAATTTTGATAACTGTTTCAGTGATTTACAAGCGGGCAATATGATCGATTTTGGCACAAGTCGTGAGAATTAATCTGTTTGGCGATGAGGCAGTGTGCCTGAGGCTGACATGACGCGCCACCTTTTTAATTATCGTACAAAACATGGTTTCCTGCACTTTTTTCTTGCGACCGCGTAGTATGTCATTGAGGTATTGAATTGTAAAAGACGATGCTTTAATTTGGCAATGAGCCATTGTGTTAAGAAGATTCGCGCTTTGTATTTCATTCTTCTTATTGTTAGTTCCAATATTACGAAAACATGATAATTGTGCTGAAGAGATTTATAGTTTGCATTTAATTTTTATTTATTTTTATCTCTTAAAGAATACAAGAATACTTGTTTCTAATATAGTAACTGAAGCGACGTAACTTCGTTTTAACTTCAAAACAGACGAACGTCAGTCCTCCATGTAAATCTAAAATAAAAACTTGTAGATCGTAAATCAGATCGTAGATCGTGATCTAACGAACCAGCAATTTCCTGAGAATTTGCGAATAACAGCAAATAAATCTTCGAGTCTATTTTTTTGCATTCTGCCTAATGATATTTCTGCTTTTAAGTGCGCCTCCGCGGCGTCCTTGGTGCATGTACTCAACTGTGACAAATCACGACCATGATCGTATAGCGATCGACATCGAATGCAATATTCATTTTCGATAACATCGACGAAGCTCGAAAATTCCTAAGTTTGAAGATTCATCGACGACAATCCCGTAAGAATTCATTTTTAACGGTGTAACATTGCTATTTGTCTCTACTATTTAATTTAAGGGATCTGGTCAACATAGCTTCCGAACGACTCAAATGTTTCAAAAAATCTGTTCCAAGAAGTATGTACTTTTAAAGTTACGTCAGTTCAGTAAACGCCAGAAGACAAAAAAGTACTAACTAATCGCAGTATAGATCACGAAACGGTGAGAAGGACCAGAAATACATTACTCTCTGTCTCCTAAGCGAGTAAGATGAATCGTCGATGTTTCTAGATTTCTTTTAAGTCAGCCATCAGTTTCAAAAAACGAAATAACTGGGTACCTGTAAATTGTAAGATATTCCAGTTGCAGGAATTCGGAAATTTACGATTCCAAGATCCATTAGAGCATAAAAGTTTGATTCTGTACAATTGCTGGTTTCGTTATTACGTAACATTAAAAGAAGAACTGATGAATATATTTTTTAGATACCTTAGGTCGTGACTCACGTTTTGTATTATCACCAGGAAACCATGAGCACGAATGGCCAAGCAAAGGTCGCGTTCCTTCAAATACGATAATTTATAATTTCGACGTACGAGCGGAGAATCTTGAATTTCGGACGCGATCGGAATTTCTCGAGGCACCATCGAACCATTTGGCATGCGCAAAACTCGTCGGAATATGAAGTACATGTTTAGTGTACTATAAATGACTTTAAGGACACCTAAACCTATTAAAACATTACTCGATGGAAAAATGATATTACCGTACTTCACAGTGTTTAAAACAGATTAGAAACGGGGACAAAATTTCTAATGAGACATTCACGAAATTCGTTTACTCCACTTCATTCGTTGTCCTGTACTCGAAAATTTAGTACACGTACGATAAAGATATAGTTTAAACGTCAGTTTTTGATTTAAACGGTCTATGTTATATGTATGCTGGATACATTAATTCTAAGTTAACAAGAAAATTAGCAGATTTCGCAATTTGGTCGATAACGTAACAAGATGACAGGATGATGTGATGAAACTCGAATGAATATTCGAACAGTTTCCAGTGTTTAGAATACTTAGTGGATCGTTTCATGTATAAATAAGAATGTAAGCTTTAACGCGTAAAGATAAGAATTATTCTTGCTTTTTGTTGATTCACTAGTAACAATGGTAGTTGATATGCAGACCGTGTACATGGAATTCTTTAATTTTATTACGATTCTAAGTGATATTTCTCCGTGGGAGTATCCTTCGTTCGGAGGTAACGAAGGACGACAGCTAGTTTCTTCACGAGGTTACGAGTATTCTGTTTCTATCGAGAACTTGAAACGACGATACTTACTTTATTGTTTATTATAATTACATAAGACACTACAAAATCATTTACAAGAATATCTTTTCCCTTTTATTTTATGTAGGTGATCGATTATTGAAAGGTCAATTAATGGGAAATTTGGAGATGATCCCTTGTAAGAACGACTAGAAGCCAAGACCAGAGACTGGAAGAAATTATTACATTTCTATTGAAACATTTTTATTTCTATTAATCTTTAATCGGTTCTTCCATCAGAATAAAGAGCTATAAATAATTCGAATTTTGCTGCTAATAATTATAGAGGGATCACGCCCAATATCCACATCTATATGAATAGATTATATTTCGAAGAACTATAAAACACAAATATCGTCTTCTAACCTTAATAAATTCGTCCCTGAAAAGATTAAGCTAATCTAAAATTCTAAACCTTTCTCTCGTGAATTCTTTCTCTTCGTCGACCTTACAACGATTCCCAACTTTTACCCAACGTTCCATAAATATCTGACCTTAAATAAAATACGTACAGTTAAAACGAGCAAACCATAGACTTGAAGTACCTGTTAACAGCGAAATTCTCGAGGGTGTGGAAAAAACAGGAAAAAATCTACAGTTTGCACTGACACGCGAGAATCGTGTGTCTATTTTAAGCCGTAGATCTTGCAAAATTACCGGACCGTTTCAGGTGGCTCTCGATGCACACGCAAAAAGCTTATTTTTCGCCAGCAGCGACATAGACGATCGCGCTTCTAACGGTACGTAACGGTTGGGAATCGCCGGTTGTAAGGTGCTCGTTTCCTCGGCAACTGCCACGAGGATCCAGGAAGAAACGCGGATTCACCGCGATACCGGCAAGAACACCGCGTTTATAATGCCGAACGTCATTACGTGCTTTCCTGAGGGCTTCTATTCCTGGCTGAAACGACAGTCCCGCTTCTGAGTACACGATTTTTCGTTCTCATCGCGGAATAACACGGGTGCAGATATTTTCAACGTCGTCCATCTCAGAATACGCGTTTATCTAATATTGTACTAAGTTTACCTATTAACCTTGCTTGATATTCGAGCAATTGCTTCTCAGCTGATTACTGTAATTTGTCTTCAGGATGAATGATTGGAGCAATGGGTATTTTTCGATACTGATTATGACTGTTCTGTAGCGTTCAATCGCTTCGCGATTGTGATTATTGCAATGTACGTAGAATCGATGTGGTTGTTCATTGACTTTAAATTACTAGGATAGAATTTTTATATAACGTATAATATATATATTCATATAGTGAAAATTTTATGAATAGAATTTTTATCTTGTTAATTGTTGTTTCAATTGCCTGCGAAAAAAATTTGAAGAGAGAAGAATAAGAGTGAAAAAATAAGGAAGAGGGAAGAAGGCGAAGAGAGAAAAAAAGAAGGAAGAAACGAGCAAAGGATAAAGAATAAAGGGAGGAGAAAAAAAGAATTAAGAGAAAAGAAAAGAACTCTCAAGGCTATAAACATATAGAGAATCTCAAGCGTCAAATATAGTATCCAGATAATTGTATAAAGCAAAAAGAAAAGGATCTGTACGTTTTATAAAACGAAAGGAAGAAAAACGAATTGATAATATTCTTAGAAAACGAATACTTTTGTAGAAAACAAGTTGAGAACATCTCTTAACACTTTTTACAAGCGAACAACTATCGTGACGCCGTTGGCTAAAGGCGCCGGATGAATAATCGAGATTCTGGCTCCCGTTGCGAGCAAGTGTTACTAATAACACGTTCATTCTCGCATTTTTTCCCCCTCTATCGAGGTACAAGTTCCATGGAATAACCGAAGCTTGTGCCGATCAGGAAATATTTATGGCGATTCGCAGTGCTCTCGAGCTGATCGCATGCGATCTTAATCGGTAGTCACCGCGAGAAAATCTGTTAATCTGTTAACACGGTCATGTAACGCTTGTTTATAACGTTTTTCGAATAATAATGATCTCGAGTCGGTTTTCCTGACCCTTTATTTATGCGCTAAACTCTGCTACCTTCTTTCGATCACTTTTTATGATATTTTTGATCAATAAAAAATGTCTTAAGTTTGAAGAAAAATGGGTAATTATCATGATTTATATTCGAAATCTCTTACTACAATTTTATGGTAACGACCTTCTTGATTCCATCAAGATAACAAAATTTGTTTCTGTTAAAATGGGAAGAAGATTGTTAACATTTCGAATTCCTATGTCGAATCTACGTCGTAGTCAATTCTCTTCAAGGACACTCTTATGTCGAACATGATTCAACACTTTTTAGAGCAGTGTCCTCTAAAAACTTCTAATTAAAGAAGGACATAAAGTATAGATAAATTTTTCAAGCTACACGTTATTCACCGATTCGAACCATTAACCAACCACACGAAAATAAAAGTATCTGAAAGAAGAAAGAACGTCCGAAAAACATAATAAACCCCATTACCCTGTCGAAACTTAACCACTCTAGCATCCAATCGTACCAAAGCCAAAGAACTAAATATGAGAAGCAAAATAAAAAAAAAAAGGAGACCAAGAAAAAAACGAGGCTAAACATAAATTTGCATAGAGCACATCATTCAGCGACCCGCTTCCCAAAATCGCTGTCCTGGTTATCCATCAGGCGTGCCACGCGCAACGTTCGAAGCAAAAATCCGGCGAGCACCAAGCGTTCGGTATCGACGACCTCACATCAGCCGACGACCTTCGCCCTGAAGAGAACCGGTCCGAGAGCGTCGAGATGCGTCGCGTCGGACTCCGTCGGCCCGTTTGGCAACATTGTCCGCTCGGCCCCGCGAATCCAATCGTTTCGCGATGGAAAATCGCGAGGTTCGTCGCGGCACGGCGCCGCGGCCTCGTCCGTCTTTTGCACGCATCTCACACGTATCCCGCGACGTTTACATAATGCGGTGGCCACGCACGCGTGTCTACATGCGAGGCAAACAGAGAAAGAGAAGAAAGACAGGAGAGGAGGAAATAGACTCGATGAATCACGACCGGATCGAACGTTACGAAAAACGATTTACTTTGACGTTAATCCGATGTCGATTAGTACCGATCGACATAGTTAGGATAAATATTCTATGGGTGGGACAAATAGTCTAGTGGAGATTGCTGTAAGAGATGATTTGTAGCACTGATACACAGATCGAACGTTTGAAGGCTGTTTGGTTAATGGTAATGGTTGGTTTGATACATTGACATATTGACATATTGGGACTTTTCGTTTAGCCATTGAGTTAACCATGTTACGATTTTTGAATTCTTATGTCTCGAACATAATTTCGTCTTAACAAATAGGAAGTTTAGAATGTTTAAAAAGTAGTTTGGTATAAAATTGAATTAAGAAATTAGGATATTAATAAGGATTTTTTTGTCTTTGTCTGAATGTTAAGAGATATTTTGATGGTAAACATAACGGAATTGAGACAAAAATTATTAGGAAAAGAAATAGGAGTAAATAGTCGAGCAATATATAGTAAAGAGTAAATAGATGGTAAAGAAACGCGATCCTTATTGATAAGAAAATATGCTGTTGGATTATTCGAAAAACAGAACGCGTAGATGTTAAGTATTTAAATAACGAAGGTTCTACTGTATTTAATTACAACGAGTTTCATATGAGTCGCTGTAATGATTGGAACAGAAGATTTCTATCGTTGGGACAAGTGTTCGTCGTGAAAGAATTAGACTGTAAGAAAATCCTTCCTATAAATTTGAGGAAATATACAAATTCATGGCGTAATCGTCATTTATTCCATTCAAAAATATGCTTCAAATATGCTCATGTTCCTCACAATCGTGATAAGAGAAATTATTTTTCGTGTGCAATCAGTTGCCAACTTGTGCAACAACAAACTTTTCAACGAATGGACGATGCAAAAATACCAGACAAATTATTGCAAGGAACGAGACAATGGGTATTCTAATAAAAATGTTTGTAACATTTCACGAATTCTCACACTGATACATCTCTGTAATGACTCATTAGATAGTATCACAGAAAATCTTTTATATATATATCTCGAAGCTATCTTAAATTCTAAACACTTCTACTTAATCTTAACTATTGATCCCAACAGTACTAAAATTACGAAACGGTTTTAGAATTGCGAAAATGAACAGCACGATCAGTTGAAAATAAAACTACCAACCAAACATCATATTCGTCACATTTATTCACACAATTTCACCTTGATATTCTGATACATAGCTGATGTAAAGTTTAATGCTTGATCTTAGCAAACTCGATGTAAAATTTTGCAAACTTATCGCAGTTCGTTGCATTTGTCTACTAAAAACAGATTTCTAAAAACATCTGCTTTTGCTACAACTTATAATAATTTCTCTCGAAGTAGAAATTTAATCAGGTCTCCTTATAAAATCTGTAAAACATACGATTCTTTACGAATTCAAAGTTCAAGGACATCGTAATTCATCGTTGTTGAGCGGCTATACAATAAAAATAAATAGTAAGAAAGATAACCAATGGATTTTTTCTTTTAGTGCAACGTGAAAATTCAATTGTCGTGAAATCGATTCTAAAATCATACAATAACGGTTGCGATATAAAAATCGTGCTTTTAGGACCGTTCATAAACTTGACGCCAGTCTGACCAAATTAGAATTAGTTAAGGTCTGTTACAAATTCTGTGCGTACTTCCGTTCTGCGAACAAGCTCCACGAAAGGCGCGTCTTTCGAGTAATTGAATATGTTGGACACGTGCGAGACGATTCGTTTGCACTCATTGAGAGATGAGCATCCTCGTTGGTGAACGAGAGAAAAACACGTTGAACTCGTTTCGTCGAAATTTCGTGGATTTAAGCAACGAAGTGTGCCCTTAGGTGTTAAGACGTTGAGTCAACGATAATTCTTCTTCTAAAGATAATAAGTACACTAAGAAAGAGGTACTTTATGTAACGAACAGAATAATCCTGAAAGGCTCGTAAGCATGACAAGTAGTACAAAAGATCTCATTTTTGCCATGTCCGAAAAGCGAAACATTACTCATTTTGACATACACTGACGTTCCTTGCTGCTCTTTACCGTTTTTACGATTTGTAACGTCGATGAAAGATTGCACGTCTCCGACTTTCTATCGGGAATCGAAACCTCGTTGATTAATTAAATTTAAATGTAGATTGAAAAGCCACTAGCTAAGAAATTTAAAATTCAAAAATTCTTAGCGAAAGAAATTCGGAATCTTAATTGAGCGCTGCGTTTCACTTTAGAAGAAATATCGTGTTGTTGATAGACACTTGCGGTTGGTGGATAATTAATTAAGAAAAAGGAGAAGCATTACGTTATCCTGAGTTGTGGTTACAAAAGTTTATTCCAAAAACATATTAATGAATGTATTAATCATAATTTATATACATCTGATCCTGGTGCAACCACCATATAATATGAATTTCGTATTAGCAATTAATTCGAAAGGAAATGTTCATCAGGGGATTCTCTTGCACAATCGAATCAATGTTATTAATGAAATTATACAAGTCGCAAGTTCCAAGTTATCGATACTAAATTTTCTTGCATAATAATGTCAGGTTTGATAATAAAACGCAGTTCTGCGGGCAAGCTTATGCTCATTGCCAGGTTCTAAAAATTATTTAAAAAGAAAATTGCTTTCATTTGCATGAAATATGGTGGAACACGAACGATCAGGGAGGCCAAAAAGATCGTCGTTCTACGAGCTAATCAACGTGTCCTAATATTTCTATCGCCTCACTCATCGCGGTCAAACATCAAGGTCCTTTTCACGTTTATCAACAGCTCGCACCGCGCTACCGCTGCACTTCCGCTCGATACTGAATCATGCTGAACGGACTGCTTTTAAAACATCGTCCTGCTTGCACAATGGAAAAAATGAACCGTGCTAAACGCGCAGGTGTGTCATGAAACACCGGGTCGAATGTCAACGAGAGATCAACGAGATTCGATGTTTTGCATAGACGCGTCGATAAAGATTGATCATTTTTATAATGGAAGAAGAAGAAGAGAGAAGATTAATCGCAAGAAAATTCAAGGATAACAAATTACGTTCGGTTCTAAGTATGCAATTGAGGAAAACTGAAAAATGTAACAATGACATTAGGAATAATAGATTATTTTAAAGTCTAAAATTTTGATATGGTACTTTGACGTAGAAGTGCAGGAAATACACAGATATTCCTTCTTGATGTCGATGAATATCGATTAATAAAAATATAGCCAAAAAATGTTCATATTTTTTTGTACAATAACTACAAAGAGTGTAGGAAAACTGAATTAACTTGGAGAAAATGATGAAATAAAGTAAACAATTGTTTTCTCAAAAACAGCGATGGTCTTTAAGTAACTCTTATCTCCAAACTGACTAATATTTAAGGAAACTCTCGGCATGAAACAAACTCTCGAAGAATAAACCAATATACTCGAACAAAACCCATCGAACATCAACGACCTCGCGACGAAACGACGCGGCGTGATCCGACAAAGGTACAACGAACGTTCACTCCGCGAACGTATCTCACAAAAGACGAGTTAACACGTTTCGCCCACTCGCCGACTCCGAGCAACAGCACACGTATATACAGCCTTGTCTGGATGTTCCTCGAACCTTCTTTTCCGATTAACCGATCACCGTCCAAACCAACCAATCGAACCTTCTTCAACGACGAATTTCTATCCACTGCCTTGACCCTAAACAAGATATCCCAGCGAAAATCCTTCAACATCATCGTTCCATTCTTCTCCAAGTTTATCTGTATTATCGTCCATCGATGATCTCGAAATCAGCATCGAAGTTTCATCAATCCAAAGCAAAGGGTTGTCCAAGATGAACGAAACGTCGAATATCCAAAAGTCTGTCGTTGATAAGATGTACCCTAGAGCCAAGAGCAATTCCAAGAACAAGAAGAAGAACGGGTGCACAGGTTGGATATCTCGGTACGTGTCATCCACGGGTCGAAGAGTCATCGCATCGCGAACCACCTAACCGATTCGATACTTGAAAATCTCTCGCGAGAATCGCAGCCCCCGGTTCGTTTTGCTCCTGCTCGTAGACGGCGTGGGTCGTTGTAGAGAGGAATCGGCGCGGCACACACGTCCCGTGGTGATCGTGGCCCAGGATATGGAAGAAGGAAAACACGACCGGTGGGAATCACGGCTGAATGGTGCGAAGAAAGATAGCTGTTAACGATAGATGGCGGGAGGGTAGGGAAAGGGTGAAGGGGGAGGTGTACAGAGGTGGAGAAAAGAAGAACGACGGAACAAGGAAGAGAAGAGAAGAGTAAAGGAGGGGCCCCTGGTACGATGCCGGGTGAAGAGGGTCGGGCCCCCCTATACGATCCTGGCTGCGGTGCCGCTGGTGGGTAAATGGGTATATAAGCGGGGCCCCGACGATTCCATCTCGACACACGACCCAACCTTCATCCCGATATCACCAAACGGTTTCCTCGAGCGAACGAGCGTAATCGCACGCGCGCGAAAAAAAAGAGAGAGAAGAGGGTAACTTACTTCTCGGGCATCTCTTCCGACTCTCTTTTGTCTTTTGCTCTTGTTCAGCACGGAGTTTTCACTGCTCCGCGCAACAACCAACGTGCAACACATATAACATCGGCGAGAGTTTTACTTCTTGAACCGGTCTCTTTCCGAGCGACAGTTTAATCGGTGAGAGTAATTCCCCGCGACTGAAGCGGAGAAGAAGCATCTAGGAAGAGTCTACCGGACACAAGTCGACGACCAGCCACCGCTGTGACCAGTTCCACGGAGGAGAAAAAAAGACGTGAGTAGAACATATCATTTTATCGAATCCACGGTTGTTCCTATCTCTATCGTTGACAGCCTGCCGTGATTTTTCTATTCTGCTCTGCTCCTTTCTTCGAATTTTATAGAATTACAAAATTAAAATTCCATTTTTCGGGATTAACCAGATGTCATCGCGTGTGTATTCTTCTTTTTTTTTTCATCTACGAATAAACAAACTCTCGATAGAAATTTCGTTGCGACGAGAGACGAAGAATTGTAAGATTTTTCGTGGTATTTAGACGTCTCTAGAAGAATCAGAATATCAGCGACCACGGTACGCAGGTAGAGCTCCATCGCGTCTCGCGAAATGGCTGTCTTCGAACCCAATGATTAAAGCGAGGGAAACGCTAAATGGAATAATCGTCGGAACATACAATTTGCGTATATTTCGCAACGTATGACCGCGCGTTTGCGTAATTTTTGTCCTCCTCTCGCAACCGTACCCTTTTTCCGTCCTCTCTGCTCCATAGACCCGCGAAGATTTCCCCGCGGCTAATTAACCCGTCGCTAATCTACTTAATCTGCACGTCAGCAAGGCTGCGACACACAAGGCGCGAACAAGCCAACCGAGGATCCTCTAATTTGTCAGGAATCTTCTCTCAGAACCGTCTATCGCTCGTGTTTTTTACGATCTATTCCCTGTATTTCCACTTTTAACTCTCGTTCGTAATAGAACGAATTTATGTACGCATAAATTCGACGATTAAATGTATGGGAATATTCGAAAATTATACGTATATGTAGTAGATTTTGTTTTTGCAAAAGTTAAAAGGTAGAAAGCGTCGAGTTTCTGGTGTCGTGGTAACGTTTATGTAATTTATTTGGCGGTTTCCTTTTAAACAGGTTATACAAAAATTACTATTTTATCTCGTGGATGCTCGTAGTTTCGTGATTTTTATTCAAAAAATCGTAGTTTCGTGTCTTTACTTAGAGAATCATAGTTTCGTGCTTTTTATTTGAAAAATCTAGAAGTTGAAAAATGCTCTTCATCTTGTGCTGCTAGAAATTCAGAGAAACTCTGATATCGTTGACACTCTTCAAGATTGTGAATATTTCTGATACTATCAATTGGAAGAATTATTATATCACTTAAATTCACGAAACGTGGAAATAACATTCCATACTTTGGATCTAGAAGATTTGAAATACTATAAACATCCATACTCGGTCTTTTCGCTACTTTCAAACAAATTTAATAGTATTCTTCCTCGAAACATCGTTCAATTTAAACATTTTCTTAGTATCCGATACTTTAAAAAAAAGTCTCCGGTATTCTCCTTCGAAACAGCATAATTTTCCTACCGTGCTTTTCATACGAATAAAATTAGAACGAAAGAGTGTTTAAAATGGTAATTGAAACAACGTCGAGAAATGGCAGCGGAACCCCTCTTTCAGAGCCGATTAGAGGCAACAACCGGCATTCCTGCGCGATCGCGTTAACTGCGAGTACTGCGACGCATTCTCCGTCCAGTTGAGATTCAATGTGCGCAGATTAGATCGACAATCGCGAAAAGGATAGAGCCGATATAATAAATGCCGTGTTGCGCAGAATAGAGTCGAGCTCAGAGAAAGAGAGAGAAGGAGCAGAAAGCATTGAAGCGGTGAACCACTTCAATGGACCCCGTCTTCTTTGTAAGCGTCGTACCATTATTACATCTTTGATGATCTTGATAAGGTAATGGGTGTCCATCATCTTTCACAGGCATTTCCTCTCCGTCGACCTATCCCTCCGTTGTGTTTGCATCCCTCGCGAGATCGTGACTTTAATTTTCTTGCGGCACTTCAGATCCTCCCCTTCCTATCTTCCATTTCTTCTTCATCTTCCTCTCTCCTGTACTATCCTATCAAATGACAATCTGAGCGAATTGCAATTAGCCGAAATGCCGAGCGCGTACGTTCAAAATATATATACATATATATATATATGTATATGTATACACCTATATACGCGTGCAAACGTTACCTCCACGTCCGTGACTCGCAAAGTAATTTGCAATTAACTTTATTGCGGCCCATTACGTCCGCTTGCAACATGATCAGGCCTGGACGATTGTTATTAATGTCGATTATGCGACTCACTAATGTATACTTGCCCCTTAATTTCGCTTCTCGTCTTCAACGAGCCGCCTCTGAACGTTCACCTCTTTCCTACATGGAGAATACTCCATCTTTGTTCGCTCTATGAAACCTACATGTGTGTATACGAACGATTTTTCAAATTGAATCATACGACGAAAATTCTAGAAAGAAGAAAGAGCGTAAAATTGAAGTTTATCGGGAACGAAGTTAGCAATCGCTTGTACCAAAATTGAAATTGAACACGAGCGTAATAACAGAACGGAACGGTTCACCTCGTGTTGACCAATTGGCGAACGCCAAGAGCGAAGTGGCGCGCTAGTATCGTAAAAACTGGACCGTTCAGCCGCCTCTTTCCTCGCCCAGGTCGCGGCTGTCGCCCAGTTTTTCCCCCTTTATCCTCCCGTTTTCCCTCTCTGACTTTTGCGTTCACCTTCTCAGCGCGCATTCCACGTTGGTTGCGTTCTCCAGAAGGCGTGTCTGTGTTTCAGATAACGCGGCAACCGCTTTTTCTCTTCGTGAACGAACAGTTTCTCGTCTCTTCTTAAAAGCGATCCTCGAGCATCGCCGTTTTACAAATATGGACATAGAACCGTTCCCTCGGACTTGTTCGCTGCCATTGTTGTAGCAGTTTCGATTTTTACGATGGAACGTTCGCGAACGAGCATTTCTGGCTGTACATGCAACGGGAACAGCTTCCTCTCTGTATAAATTACCCGCTTGATTGGACGCAAGCTCGAGCCTCCTGAACGGAAGGTCGCTCTACGCTGGCGTGGAATCGAAAGAATGCCATCGTGCTTGATTTTTCCTTCTTTTTTTTTCTTTTTTATTCCGTTACATAGCTCGCGGACCAGTTTAACGCTTGTATATGCGCGCGTTTAGTTTCCTTAGCGTTTTGCGTTTAGTTTCGTCAGCGTTTTGCGTTTAGTTTCGTCAGCGTTTTGCGTTTAGTTTCGTCAGCGTTTTGCGTTTCGCTTGATCGCAAACTGCACTCGCGAAGCAAATCGTATCCACGCGACACCACGACGATTGTCTCTGGTTTCGCGTCTGCCCACTCTGCCGTGTCTATGTACCTCGATGCTCGTCAAAGGCTTCGTAACGACTATACGATACCGATGTGCGCAGCGGAATCGATTTACACGACGATGAGCTTCCTGATAGTGGTCGACGTTTTATAATTAGACTTAAGCGGGTTCGATTATGCGCATATAGGTTTATATAGGCACACTACTGGTCATAAGCTCGTATAATAACAACGTGTACTTACAGATACAGCCTATAAATGACAGATTTATAATAAAATAGTTAGAACTCGTGTTTGGGAATGTATATACATACTTTTGGTGCTTTCATGGTTCGCGATACGAGAGATGAACAATGTTCTACTTTTTTTCGAGGCGTATCTTGATCGTCGCAACGACTCGATTTCCATCCAGCCAAACAATGTCCTCTCTCGCCTTCCGTTTCCACCTATTGCGGAAGTTACACCCATGTTTCACTTTCCGTTCGCGATGCACGCAATAACGTTCATTCTCTTTCGTTCTCCTTTTAATTCACGGCAATTAACAAATAATTTCTTAATTATTATTTATCCATCTCAAAGTCAATTCCTATATTAAAGATCTTCGAATAATCAGCTCAAAGCTTCTATTATTAAAAATCTTCAAATAATTAATTCGAAGGCTTCTCATTGACAATCTTCAAGTAACCAAAATATTCAAAGTTTCTCTATTGGAAATCTTCAAAATACTCTGACAATCCTACTATGATCTCCTCTGGCACAACCTATGAAGAAATAATTGTCCAATGAAACCTCAGATGCTCTCAGCACCCTTCCAACTATTCCTAACATCCGTTGAAGAACACGCGAATACGACACGCGTTCATTCGTGAAGAAACGAGAAGAACAAAGCGTAGAACGAAGAAGAAGACGCGATCATGCGGAGAAATCGCGCGAATGTGCGCGCGTAACGAACGCGAGGGACACGCATCCTGTCATTAGTTCCATAACGCTCGTCTTGTTCAATGCATTCGGTTCAATGTCACCTACGTCCCTCTCCCTCCTGCCGATTCCTCTAGCAGCCCCTTGTCCATCTTTCAATTTTCATTCTTTCCTTCTCTCTCTCTCTCTCTCTCTCTCTCTCTCTCTCTCTCTCTCTCTCTCTCTCTCTCTCTCTGTCTCTCCCTCTCTCTCTATCTCTATCTCTCTCTATATGTCACATTCTGACACGCAGCCTGCTTTTCGTCTCGCGCATCTATCGGCGGTCCATTCATGCGGCCGCGTTCTCCATTCATGCCAAGTACGAAAGAGGAGCTCGTGTACTCACGTCCGCTCTCCTAACTGGAAGATTGCGAGAAACGTCCCTCGTTTCCTCTCTCTACGCTCCATACATACTAGAACCTTTCTGTCCAACATGACATTATTTCTGAATCTTTACGGTGTTTCCGATCAGTGATAACTTTAGTTCGGGTTCTACATCCGGTTGGTCGAGATTAAATGATCGTTTACGATGAGATTTATGCATTAGGGTACAATGTTATCTCTGATTTTCTTTCATTTACGTTAGTATCTGATAATCGTGACTTTTACATATTCCTTCCTCGAATAGTCCTTCGAATTAATAGGATGTTTATTAAGCTTGATATTTCTAATTCATTACAAAAATAGAACTAAAGCTCTGCTTTCGTAAAGTGTTCATTAAATAAAAGATATATAAAAATGATGTACCAAAGCAATTGTATAAAATACAGTTTGTACCAAAGAAGATCACAATAGAAGATACATAAAACCATTATATTGAAATATATAATTATATAAACGAAGTTTGTATCAAAGAAATTGGTCCCCCAAACAATTGAAAACCTATAAAACCTAGTGCAAAGAAAAAATCGTTCAAATTCTTTAAAAATTATGCAAAATTAAAAATCGGATATTTCTATCACTCTGATAGTTCTAATATTAATGTAGAAATTGAAAAAGAACGAATTACCAAAAGCTCCGTTTTCATTTACAGATATCAAAATGACGAAGTTACTCGTAATAACGATACTGTGCCTGCTCGGCCAGAAAACGGTGCTCTCGATGCCCGTAGCTGAGAATCAGGAACCTCTTCAAGTAGTTCCTCTGGAAAAATCGGCGAACCCAAGCAACTCAGGGATTCCAGTAGCTCCTGAAGCCGTTGCAGCACCAAACGTGGAGGCCGCTGAACCGGCGCCTGCCGAAGCGAAACCTGCCGAAGCTGAGAAGCCAAGCGTGAGGAGCGAACCCGCGGGTGAAAACGTTCAACTGTCTGAAAAGGCTGAGGAGAAGAAAGAGGAAGCTCAGCAAGCGAAACCCGAGGAGAAAAAGGAGGAAGCTGGCCAGGATAAGAAGCCTGAGCAACTGCAGCCGCAACAACAACCACAGGAGGCTCAACAACCTGAGCAAGAACAAAAGCCTGAACAGACTCAAGAAGCCAAGAAGGAGGAAGAAGGTCTGAAGCAGGCGGCTTCCGAATCTCACGAAACTGTAGTGCAAGTTGTTCCGCAAGAAAAGAAACAGGATACTGATATCCTAGTAGAGCAACCCGTTGTTGTAAGTTTGAATTGTACTATGATATACATTACGATATTCGAGTTTCTTTGCTGTTGTAAACGATAGAATTTGGTTTTCTTAACTGGATCGTGTTTATATTACAGAAGGCTGTAGTCCCAGAGGGCAAAAGCTCCGAGCAGGTAGATTCAGCGGAGAAAAGCGGAGAAGCTGCTAAAGAAGAAGTGAAGGAAGAAAAGAAAGCTGAGGAAGCGAAACCAAGCGTGCGAAAAGACGATGAGGCTAGCTCAGCAGCTTCCGAATCGGAAGAAAAAGCTCAGTCAGCTGCGGAGGAAAAGAAGCTCGAGAAGCCACAAGAGGAACAGGAAAAGAAGGCTGAGGACAAACCCGACCGTGTGACCCGCGACGCCGAGGTAGCTGCTCCGGAAGAGAAGAAAATAGAACAGCCAGCTGTTGAAGCTGAAAAGAGCCAACAAGATCAGGCTAAATCTCCAGAAGAGAACAAACCAGCTGCCAAGAACGAGAAGATTCAGCTTCCTCTCGAACAACCTGCGATCGAACAACCTGCAATCAGCCCCGAGGATTCGGCCAAGACCGAGGAGAAGCCTGCTGAAGCCGCTGCTCAACCTGAAAAGGAAGCAAAGAGCGCCGAAGTATCTGCTACGGCCTCTGCTTCTAGTAACGTTCAAGAATCTGTAGAACAATCGGCGGCCAAATCAGCCGAATCTAGCCAGGCTAAACGCGAAACCGCGGAAGCTCAGCCTCAAGCAAAGTCTGAACAAGCCGAGGAAAAGAAGGAAGAACCACAGAAACAGCAGGAACCCGCGAAAGAAGCGAAAGAAGCGAAATCAGACGAATCTTCTGAAGAAAAATCGGCTGAGAAGAAGGAAAGCAAGGGCAGCGAGGAAGAGAAATCCTCCGAGGAGTCCTCCTCCAAACAAGAATCCAAACCAGCTGAAGAGTCCAAGCCCGAATTGCTGCCTAAACCGCAAGAACTGACAGTATAAGTGAACGATTGAAATAGCGGTCGCAGCGAGAGGCGGGAAGACGAAGAAGAACAGCCCCGAAGAAATCAAATAACATCGAACGAAGCGCGGATACTGGCTCGCCACTCGTCCAGACCATTTTGCGTTCATCACCATCGACCAGATAAAAATGGGATAAAACATTTTGAAAAAGAAGAAACAAGGAAAAAACTCACAAAAAAAAAATGATGAATAAGAAGATGAAGAAGGATGCGCGAGTTGTTCGGCCCAGATAAAGCAAAACGAGCGGGAGAGAGCGTGTACCGTCAGAGGAAGTATGAACGGGAACGGGAGAGAGAGAACGAGACGGAGTGAGAGTGTATATCGGTGTGAATGGGAGAGAGAGATTGCGCGATCAATTCTGTGGCAGGGACCAAAACTTCCCCCGGCGCGCTACGATTCCGAGAGAAAAAATTCATCGACTCGGGGCAGGATGATCACGTGGCGGCCTGGCTGTGAGGGATTTTTAACTTAGGACACATCAGAATAACATTCATGAGAACAACGATGATGAAGACGACGACGATGATGGAGATAACGAAAACTCGATCGAGTGTTCAAAGAAGAAATAAACACAAGAAAAATCATCTATCAGGAACACGTGGTCACCCTTAGGGATCTGACTTGGCACACGCCAGGGATCATCCTTTTCTTCGTCCCGGCGGACACCGCGATCTGTCCGCGGGGACGAAACCGGCCCCTAATATTTTAGTATCCTCATCCCAAATCCCACAACCCCAAGACTCCTCTTTATTTTTTTCCTCTCAAAAAACCACACACGAACCACAACCACAACCTCATCCCAATAAAACTAGTATGTAGCTCGACTCTGTCTTCTTTTTTTTTAGAGATACGTGTCATTATTATTATTAATATTATTATTATTATTACGATTTAGTACCAGTATCGCTATTATTAATATTATTATTTGTATTATTGCTATCATCGTTATAATAATAATTATTATTATTACTGTGGACAACGTGTTGTTGACAATGTTCCCTCTGCATGCATCTGGTTATCTTTGAATTTAAGAAATCCTTCCTTGTCATTTATTAGAAAAGCAAAATTAAGAACGAAGGATCCGAATGCATCAGGACTAACATTTGTAAGAGGATAGTCGATACAATTCATTCGAATCGTGTCATTATTTATCATCGATAAGACAAGATTACAAAATTCACAACTTCAAACCTGTTTCTTTGAATATTCGATCACAGATATCAAATAGAAATGAGAAGATAGAAATCTTCGATAAAATCATTGACCAAAATATAATCTTAAAATTTCAAACTAAATCATTGATCAGGATATAATCTCGAAATATCAAATCAAAGCAGTATAAATAATCTTAAAATGTTAAATCGAGTCATTGGTAATACAAGATCTTCTAAAGTAAAATATGTGTTTACACTTTTGTCGTAATTTACGTATTATGGCTGGTTCCTGAAAAAAAAGTCTAAATGACGATGAATCGTTTTCTATCGAGAATGCACTTGCACAAGAGTCAAAGATTCGCGTGAATCTCATGGTTAACGATGATATCGTGATCGCGCCAGGTACGACGACATTTCTTCATGACATGACGTGGCACATACGTCGATTCATCAAAAGGCCGTATGAAAAGTTAACGTGCCCGAGAACACGCTTTGTAAACACTGAGGATACGCGAGGTGAGTGGACCCGGCGAAAATGTCAAGGCACCGAAGGATTTTGCAACGAGCCAGAGAGATACGCTCGTTGGATTTCTTCAATTCGAGTGCCCGTTGCATGCTTTTACGCAAGAACGGCCGACGAAAAGTGTACGAGACACGGTTCACGGGAAAATAATCACGTCTCTACTTGGAACTTAGTTCCACGACATCTATGTGTTCCTCGATACAATACGAAACGTATAACAATTGAAATGTACACATATGACAATTTGACTGCGGACTTTTATGCATTTATTGAGAATTTGAAAATGCAAAAATATATATAATGTGCAAAGATATGCGAAATATTCAAAACACTCGTTAAATGATTTACTAGATGAAACAAATTCCTGTTCGAGTTTCATTTCTTTAATAATATCCAGAAGAAGAATTTGCATAAATATTTGCATACCGATGGTTTCATGACGGTGTTTAATTATTATATTTAAACAACCGTTCCAATAACATTCCACATATGGAACGTATTCTTTTGTAGATGTCGCAGTTAATGTTTGATTTCGTGTAATTACGCTTATAGATAATTCGATTTGATGAATGACAATGATTTTGATTTTATCATAGTAATCATTCGATGTTTCATATCGAAATCGCATATTGCTTTAAAATTCCATTTAATTATTATTATATTATATATATATTAATACTGTTACTAATACTAACACAATATTCTAGAAAAGACCTACTCAACAACATACATATCTTATAAATTATTTAATAACTATTCTTAAATAAATAATTCTGAATGTATAACGAAGTGTCCAATTCAAAAAGAAATAAAAAGACTGTATTGATATTTAATGATTAGTATAAGTATATGTAATAATAAATATATTAAATACGAGCAAAAATATTTCTTTTTATGAACCGCGATGAAACTACTATCATAAAATTCAATCTACCATAAGATCTTACAACATGCAATGAATTAAAAGTAGTTCTTCTTATATAAAATATGTCATTAAGATAGAAGAAATATTGTAAATAATAAATTACAAAATAAAAGCACATAACAAAATTAACATTGGAAAGATAGGAAACGGCAACAAAAGACTTGAAAAGAACCTCTCATTCAACTGCCTCCGTGGCGCAATCGGCTAGCGCGTTCGGCTGTTAACCGAAAGGTTGGTGGTTCGAGCCCACCCGGGGGCGAATTATTTTTTAATCCTAAACAAATTCTACTCTAATTCAGTCCTTTTTTTATTATCATTAACAATATTAATCACTCATTAATATTGTAGATCACTAGAAAAAATGTTTATTAAAATATTAAACATTGCTTAGATACGAACTCTTAGGAATTAATTTAAATGTTACAACAGCAAATATATTATAGAAAACTTTCTGTAATATTAATTGTATATTCTCAGTTAATAGTAATCTATATACGCTTTTTACGCATTTTAGGATAAAATGATATAAAAAAATCACTTACTATTTTTAAAAGGTCAAAAAATGTCTACCAATTACCAAAAGAAAATTGATCATTTATTCAGCTTTGTTATATATATAAAATATAAAAATTCATAAAAATTGCATAACAACTGATCTTCTATCATATATTATGCATAGAAAGAAATAAAATTATAATTCATTCATCACATCATTCATAAAATGATAAATAATAACAATAAATATAATCTTTATTCAAATAAAAATGAACCTATAAAATTTACTTCATATTCCGCATGTTAAATATAAGAAAAATGTAAAAAAAGAAATTATAAAAATAAACTTTGACCCCGACGTGATTTGAACACGCAACCTTCTGATCTGGAGTCAGACGCGCTACCGTTGCGCCACGGAGTCCACGGACTGCACTATCTTTTAAGATAGTTATAACTTATAGATACTAACAATGTTAAACATAAGAATATACAAAATAGAGTAGCATATTAAGAACTATCACTTTGACTTTAATAAATGAATCAATTTATATTTAAAAATATATGTTTTCTACTATACTTCAGATTTTATCTTCTACTTCTTGTATTGAAATGATTGTAATTCCAATGTTAGTATGTTGATAGTACATTTCATGTCATATTTAAAATTACTTTAACAAAAAAAAATATATATATATTGTACATACCTGATTTGTAAGCATGAAACAAGCTAGTACTCCCAATGACCACCAATCTACCTCTTGTCCATAATACTGTCTACTGAATATTTCTGGTGCTATAACAAAATATATCGAGTGAAAAATAGTTATAGTTTATATAATTTTTATATTTTATTCACATTTTTGTACTTGCCCATATATTCTGGAGTTCCACAAAGTGTATGTGTTCTTTCTGTATGATTTAACCACTTTGCAAGACCAAAATCAATAATTATAGCATGTCCTTCCTCATCCAATAGAACATTTGTAGCTTTTATATCTCTATGTACAACACCAGCATTGTGCAAAAAATCTTTAACACACAATAACAAAGAAACATATAAATTCTATCTCATATTGAATTATCAATTCAAAACAATGTATATTTACCAATAGCTAAAGCAACTTCTGCTACATATATTCTAACTATATTTTCAGGCAGAGAACCACATTGCTCGACTAATGAAAATAACTCTCCTCCACCAACATAGTTAGTTACTAGAATTAATGCACATTAAGAAACATATCTAACAATAACTAATAATAACAATTACAATAAGCTTACATATGTACAATGTTTTCCTTCCTTGCCACCTGTGAGAGCAATCTAATATAAATGGATGATGACCAACCAATTTTTGTATTGATACCTAATATTGAATATATATATGAATTCAATTACAATACAAAATGAAAATAAACATGCCTTCAATTTTAAAAGCATACATACTTCCTGTTTAGCTTGCATTATACCATTTTCTGCAACCACTTTAGCTTTACTGATTACTTTTAAAGCAAAAAATTCTCCAGTATCTTGTTTCTGAATTTTATATACTTTTCCATAAGCTCCTTTGGCTATTATGCTTAAAAATATATAAGCATTTTGCAGAGATACTTGTCTTATTTGAAATTCTGGAAGAAACATAGCCTGACAACGTGATACAGGCCACAATGTTTTCGAAGTACCCAATGGATCAAATAATGTACCTTCGCTCCAGCTATAAAATCAAATACTTATTATATACGGATTATTAAATACATAAAAATTATAAACTATTACAATTACCTTCTGCAAGAAGCACGAGACCATGATTTAGTTTCTTTCTGCGAAGATTGCGTTGATCCAATGCAACTTCCACCAATTATATCACTAAGACTATACTGCATAAAAAATATTATAATAGTATTTATTAATCTTTATCAATTGAGACACAATTATATATAAGTAGTTGATCTTATTAATAACATTATCTACATTATATAGGTTATAATTTATAACCTATGTTTTATTTACAATTTTAAATGATATATACCTGACTAGTATACTTCTGATTATTGTGATAATTATTTTTTGTGATAGAATTACCCATTCGAACTGAAAAATATTAATTTTTATTCAACATCTTGCTTTATTCATTGAATAAGTATAATAAATAATCATTTCTTTCACGTTCATTTATTTATCTTAAATGCGTTATAAAACGTGCCATATGTATATTTATTTTTAGAACAGAATAAGTTTGATATTTAGTTAAATTAATATAATTTTATCATTAATAATAACATTTATTATAAAACCATTATTATAAAAATTATTATGCATCTGTATGTGTATTGCTGTATGTAACACATATACATATGTATGTATGTTTTGCATTTCAAGGATTGATACTACACCAAAAACAAATCATAATTAATATTTTGATAAAACAGTTGTATACTTTAATATTTTAGCTATTATATACAATTATTCATACATTGAATTAGTAAAATATGTATTAATCATTTTAAAATGTCCGAGGACTATGCATTTTATCCAAGGTATGATTGAAGTGAATCATACCAAGAAATGTATTGCACTTGATCATAAATTTAAATATATGTATGTAAGTAATATTACTAAAACATGCCATTTAAATATTATTACTGTTAAATTACTTTATAAACATACCCTAATAATAAAATAATTTTTCTATTTCAATCGAAAAGAGAAGAGATGAAACATATATTGTATGGAGTACTGAATACGATTTGAATTTTCAGAAATTAAAATAACGGAAGAAATATCACGTGACTTATCGTTATTACAAATGACGTACAAAATGAATCTATTTTCTTGTAAATATATATTTTTCCCATATAAACTAGCATGTACACACACATATACACACCAATGTAGAAATTTATCTTCCATTATTTGAAAATAATGTATAACTTTAATATCCTAATTATAAAAATACGTTAAAAAGGTAATTCAATATTTATAAAATGTTAACAATAATATTTATGTGCTCTTCGTAGGGAAATGAAAACGATTGATTTTTCACTCTATTGTAAAGAGTAAACATCAAATTAAACTTACATAAATTTTTCAATGAAATTTGTTACTATTTTGATCAATCTTTCTCTCTTAATTATAATTTTTCTACCTTTTCATTTATTTCAATTATTTAGATTACATACTTATTGATTGTAATCAACCTGGAAAGCAGAGTTGAAACTTCTAAATTTTTTAAAAATTTTCATAATAGCTGAATAGTATATACATAATTACATACCACCAGAGACGAGGATACTGCTTGGTAGATGACCGACTTATCAGCGACAAGTAATGTTGACTTTATTTCTGGAGAAACATTGAGCGACATCTGTAGAGAAATAAAATAATTGCGCTGAGAATTGAGACATATATACATGTAGTGACGTAATTGAATAAAATCAGTATCTGTACTTTTCCCTTGTGTTCTACTCCTCTTCCTCGCAAAATGTCGAAGATACTAAGGGTAGGCCAATTTGGCCGTACTTTCACACGGGGTATGGCAGAATATATAAAAACAGTGGAACAACGTGAACATCCTGTTTCCAACGGTAAATTATGAAAAATTCCATTTATAAGATTTTCAATGACACGGAAAAATGTGAAAATGAAAGATTTCTGATTCTTTAAACTTCTCACTTCATCAAAGCGTATTTTATTGCAAAACCCGAAATAAAGAGGACTCCTCATCTATATCCTGTTTTAGCATTAATGTGAAAATGTGTAATTCTATTAAAAGTTAGAAATCTGTGGTTACATAAGTATAATTTGTCGTTTCGCTTCATTTTAGATACTGTTAAAATATTTAAGCTTATCACCTATTTTGTGGGTGTTCCTTTATTGGGAGTTGCTATGGTTAATTGTTATATCAAAATTCTTGAAGAAAATCATGAACCAGCACCAGAGTTCATTCACTATCCATATATGAAAATAATGAATAAGGTAAGATTTAAATAGGAAAAAAAATAATTAAAAACATTAAAATAGTTGCAAAAGTACTAAATACTGTCGCAAGATTTAATTATTTTTGTCTTTGTGTAGGCTTTCCCATGGAAGGATGGAAAACATTCACTCTTTCATAATGCGAAAAAAAATTATGTACCTGGTATTGGTTACGAAGAGTAACTATTTAATAGAATTAATATATAGTTTGTATGTGTTTAATCTGTATTGCTGAAAACATAAGAAAATAAATTTGAATTTAGTGAAGTGTATATATATTTACTTGATTAGAATTCACATATATCTATAATTACATGCTAAAAACAATTCAACTATTATTTAAGAAGTTTATTTTTTATATCTAAATACAATAGACATCTGTTCATTTTTTGGTCAAAAACAATAATTTATAACATTAATAAAGAAAATCTATATTAATATCCTTATATTCTAACCAAAGACATCAATACTGATTAACACAAAACTATAGCTGTGTAGCTATAGGTTCTTGTAACAATAAGATAACAAATAATACTAAGTTTCAATTATGAAGATATACTTCTTTCTACAGGTGAACAATCTTTATAATGATCTCCCCAATGTAATTGAGAACATTCTTTAGAACAATATTTAGCTTCTAAACAAATTATACATGCTACAGTACTAGGTTTGCCACAATATAAACATATTTTAATTTCTTCCTCTTCAATATTTTCTTCCATAGTATTTGCAGGAACATTATTAGTTACACCAATTCTTAAATATGCTTCCATTGATATACTTCTAACATCCTTAATATAAGTTGTGGGAGGTCTCTCCAATGAAGTGTTGTGCGATTCCTTATTATTAAAATATTCAATGTTATTTGGAGATTTGAATGAAGATACTGTTAAGTCATCAGTAATAGTACCTTTTAAATATTGATGTTCTTGATATTCTTCAGATTCTTTGGATTTTGGTGTATTTTCACTATTAGCATTAGTATCAACAACAGTTACTTGATCATTCTTAGAAGAAATTTCTACAATAACTAGATGAGGATTTAACTGTTGCAGGGTATCTTTGTTAAGCAATTTCATATTTGACAGTGCTGATGACTTTTCTATGCCTATTTGAGGGATATTCTCAGTTATTTTTGTTGACTCATCTAAATTCAGTTCTTTGGTATTTGAATTATATATATTTCTAGAGCTGTTTGGTTCCCTTTCCACTTTATTCTCTTGACATACATCAACGTTTGATGTTTGATGACTTTGTAAATTCTGCTTAATCGAAGAACCGTTTGTTTGTGAATTATCAGTTGCTTCATGTTCTTTATCACATTGGTTTTGTGTTATTGTAACATTTGAATTTTCTTTATAATTCGTGCAATTTTGTTTAATATTCATTGCATTATACTGTTCTTGGTTACTTTTAGCTGCTTCAACTTCACAGCATATTCCATTGTTTTCTTTTATTGTAATTTGTATCACTTTTGGAACATCAATTTCAATATTTTTAAGTATATTTGTTTGATAGTTATCTGGTAAAAGGCTTTTTATTGTTTTTTCTACTAGATGTTTTAGGAGTGTTTGGAAATGAAGTAATACAGATCTCTCTGAATGAATTTCTTGCCATTTTTCTGATGTAAATTGTTGTTGTAACCAAGTGGTACAACCAAAGTAGTAGTCTAGTTGTTTCAGTAATATAAGTTTTTGGATATCAGAGATATATTTCAATATATCGAATAGATTTGTTGTTGATTCTAGTGAAACTTGCAGATTCTCTTTTTTCTTTAATCGCCTGAGTGTACTTTTCTTTAATTGTTGAGATGATGCTACTTGTTCAGATATACGATTTTGTGGAACTTCCATTGGTATCCTTTTTTGAGGAACTACTTTTTGATGTTTCTGTTCAATGTGTTGTGAATTTTTTGGTACAGAATGTGATATATTTGTTGCAACCATAGTTTGTATATATTGTTGTATGTTACGATGTGGTGATACAGATCGTAAGACACCTTGTAACTGAGACCCCTGTGACATATGCGTTGAGTTCATATTTTGCTGTACAGAATGTGATATATTCATTGCAACCATAGTTTGTACAAGTTGTGGTATGTTATGATTTGGTGATACAGATTGTGAGACACCTTGTAACTGAGTCCCCTGTGACATATGTGTTGAGTTCATATTTTGCTGTACAGGTTGTGGTATGTTACAATGTGGTGATACAGATCGTGAGACACCTTGTAACTGAGTCCCCTGTGACATATGTGTTGAGTTCATATTTTGCTGTACAGGTTGTGGTATGTTACAATGTGGTGATACAGATCGTGAGACACCTTGTAACTGAGTCCCCTGTGACATATGTGTTGAGTTCATATTTTGCTGTACAGAATGTGATATATTTGTTCCAACCATAGTTTGTACAGGTTGTGGTATGTTATGATTTGGTGATACAGATTGTGAGACACCTTGTAACTGAGTCCCCTGTGACATATGTGTTGAGTTCATATTTTGCTGTGCAGGTTGTGGTATGTTACGATGTGGTGATACAGATTGTGAGATACCTTGTAACCGAGTCCCCTGTGACATATGTTTTGAGCTCATATTTTGCTGTACAGGTTGTGGTATGTTACGATGTGGTGATACAGATCGTGAGACACCTTGTAACTGAGTCCCCTGTGACATATGTGTTGAGTTCATATTTTGCTGTACAGAATGTGATATATTCGTTGCAACCATAGTTTGTACAGGTTGTGGTATGTTATGATTTGGTGATACAGATTGTGAGACACCTTGTAACTGAGTCCTCTGTGACATATGTGTTGAGTTCATATTTTGCTGTGCAGGTTGTGGTATGTTACGATGTGGTGATACAGATTGTGAGATACCTTGTAACCGAGTCCCCTGTGACATATGTGTTGAGTTCATATTTTGCTGTACAGAATGTGATATATTCGTTGCAACCATAGTTTGTACAAGTTGTGGTATGTTACGATTTGGTGATACAGATTGTGAGACACCTTGTAACTGAGTCCCCTGTAACATATGTTTTGAGTTCATATTTTGCTGTACAGGTTGTGGTATGTTATGATGTGGTGATACAGATTGTGAGACACCTTGTAACTGAATCCCCTGTGACATATGTGTTGAGTTCATATTTTGCTGTGCAGAATGTGATATATTCGTTGCAACCATAGTTTTTACAGGTTGTGGTATGTTATGATTTGGTGATACAGATTGTGAGACACCTTGTAACTGAGTCCCCTGTGATATATGTGTTGAGTTCATATTTTGCTGTATGGTATAACTTGGTACATTTATATTACAATATGTATTTGTTTGTGGTATAAAAACAGATGAAACATATTGTTGGTTTATAGATGATGCATTTGTAACTGGTATAGAAGTATGTACTCCTCCTAATTGATTTCTTCCAGTAGGTAGAAATAAGGAATATTGCAAGGGATAGCTTTGCCTAACATGCATATTTGTTACTGGATTCTGCTTAGCAAAATTAACATTTGAAACTTTTTGTTGAGTAAAATTTGCATGCACTTGCATATAAGTGTGTTGATGCATATTATTATTATGGCTGTTATTATTCATAGTAATGGGATTTACCAATACATTGCTTTGAAGAACATTATTTTGCAAGGGTAAGACTATTTGGTCTTGAAAATTCTGCTGAGGTTGGTTTGGAACAATGTTGGGGCGAAGTGTTTGACCTTGCTCAGAAGAAATAGAAAGTAAATATTGTAACCTGGATTGTGTAGATGAAGCCCGTATATCCTGTGATGCTTGTGCATCGCCAGATCTATTTTGATTCAATGTTATTTGGTTTGGAACACCTACAGATTTTACAGTTCGACATTCACTCAGGCTATTTATTATAGTCTTATTTTTGTTTAAAATTTGGACATAATAGGATTTGACTGATGGTGCATACAAAAACAACTCATTTAATGATAGTGGTGGAATTACTAACATTTCTTTGTTAAGTATATTTACAATTCCTTTTATTAGATCAATAAAATCGTCAGTATTCAAGATTTTTCTTAATTTTTGGAATTCCATATTTAATAATTTATCATAATTTAAATTAGTATTTGGAGATATCCGTATATTCTGAATTAAATTACGTATCTTTATAAGAGTAACATACACAAATTTTGAAAATTTTGAATCCGTATATTTCTTCATATTCTTAGGAATTGTTGTTTGACTAGCAGTTTCAGATACAGGTGCAGGAATTGAAACTGTTGTTTCGGGTACTGTTTGAGTTTCTGTATTTTCATGTGAAAATTGAACAGTAGATGTAACACTGTTTACAGGTGTGGGGCACCATCTGGCACCTAGTTCTGCACTAGATAAAACTCTTAATTTACCTTGAGGTAACTTATTGGATTGAATGTCTTTCTTTTCTAAAATACTTAATTCAGAATTTTTCACTGCTAATTCATTCTCATTATTTTTCACATTAGATATATTATTTGTAGAAATAACATTATCAGTTTTATTTGTATTAGAAGATAATTGTACTTCTTTATCTTTTTCATTATAGTTTAATACTCTTTCTGTAATACTGTGATTACAATTAATTTGTATTTCTGACAGTTTCTTTAAATGTGAATTTTCACCAACATCTGCATTCATGTCAATTTCTTGAATACTAAGAACATTTCCATTTGATCTGATCTGACAAGTTTTAAAAGATCTCATATGAAGAAGATCATTTAAATCTGTTGTATCTAAATTACTTTTTTCAGATCCTGACAAATTTTTACTTATAGCTACTGTATCATGACTTGGAATACAAATTTCTGGAATGTCAGAAGGTAATATATTATTTATCTCTGTAGTTGCTTTTATTTTTGCTGTAGAAACATTAACTTTTGATTTTTCAGTTATTTGGAATATATCTGTAACACTTGATGCATGTTTACTTTTTTCAATATTATTCTTCTCAGAAAAATTGATGAACTCCTTATTTCGAGATAATTCTTTTTTTTCTATTTCAGTATTATGTGTTTTGTTTTCATGTGTATTATTTTGTAATTTATTACATTCAATTTCCACAAAATTTGTTGCACCTCCAATTTGATTAGTAGTTTTATTATTTGTATTATCCGCAACTTCATTTGATTCATGTATTGTATCAACATTGACAATATTCCCCTGAGATGTATCTTTATCTGATTCCTGAATTATATTAGCAATGGTACTCTGAGATGTATCTTCATTTGATTTATGACTTGTATCAACATTGGCAATGATTCCCTGAGATGTATCTTCATTTGATTCATGAATTACATCAACATTGGCAATGATTCTCCGAGATGTATCTTCATCTGATTTCTGAATTATGTTGGCAATAGTACCCTGAGATGTACCTTCATTTGATTTATGACTTTTATCAACATTGGCAATGATTGCCTGAGATGTATCTTCATTTGATTTATGAATTACATCAACATTGACAATGGTCCTCTGAGATGTATCTTCATTTAATCCATAATTTGTGTCAACATTGACAATGGTCTCCTGAGATGTATTCTTATTCAATTTATGAATTATATCAAGATTAGCAATGGTCCTTTGAGATATATCATCATTTGGTTTATGATTTATATCAACATTAGCAATGATCCCCTGAGATGTATCTTCATTTGATTTCTGAATTATATCAACATGGGCAGCAGTCATAGTTATATTTCTTTCAGCAACATACACTCCAGACTCACAAGAATCAACAGAATCTCTTTTTCTTGTCTTTCTAAATCTTTCTTCTATAATATTTTGCTCTTGTTCATCTTCACTAACACTTATACAATCTCCAAAATATGTTCGAAATCTATCTTTTATTTTTCTTTTTTTTTTGATAATTTCTTTATTTTTATCTGAAACTATTAGTTTACGCAGCTTTCTTTTATGTGTATTCTCCATCACCTTTGTTACTTCTTCAGTGTTATGACTACAATTTAATGTACTGTCCTCATGTTTAGAGTATGTATTTTTGTCTGGCATAGAATTGTCATTGATATCTATGATCTTCTTATCATTATGTAATTTTTTACCGATATCCGATTTTACGTTTTTAGTATCTACTTTCTTATAATCGTCTGATTTTATAGAATCATTTCTTACTTTCTTGGCAAAACAAGAATTTAGTTTCAATTTAGGTTCAATACGTTTTTTTTTATATTTATTGAACATTAATATTCTTTTTGAACTTACTTTGTCCGATATTAAATTAGGAACTTCTTGGATTTTTTGAGTATTTTTATGTTCACAAATACAATGATGATTTTCATCTTTATTACATTTTTTACTTGAAACTATATTATTTTCCAGTTTTTTTATATTAGTGGATTTTTCATTCACTATCATTTTCGATGAAATACATTCATCCAACTGTTTTAGCGTTTCATCAAAGGAATGCATTGTTGCTAATGGATTTTTTAACTTATAACATATGTTTGGTACGAATAATTCTTGATTGCTGCTTATCAATGCATTTTCATATGCTGTCACACCATCCGCTTTTTTTATATATTTGTTCTCTTTTTTGATAAATCTTTCCGTCGTGTTTGATTTATGTATATCTTCAATTCGCGGACGCAAATTTAAAGCCTTTGTTCTGAGATTATCAATGATATTCTTTCCTCTTTCATCTTCCGACAAGTTTTTAAATCTGAAACGTGAATATAATAAAATGATAGTACTGCTTCAAAACTAAGCTAAAAATGTTTTACGATATGTATAAAATTAAGCTGTTCTAAAATCAATTTCATTTAATAACTTAAAAAATTTTATATATTCTGTAATATTATTCGCTTATAAAATTTATGGTCAAATCATAATTTAAGTGATTAACAGCATTTCTCTAGAGTTCTGAAAATAATTTTCTGTAACGTATCATTTTTTAATTCAATACCATGAAAATAAATAAATTCAGGTTTTTAATTATTTATTTCTCTTATATGTTTTAAGCTCCACAAGTTTTCACAACTTCAATCTTACATTTTTTTCGTAGGCCTAACTACATATCGAAAGTAAACCAATTCTTAGCTACGATTTAGAAAATTTAATTCTTTGATTATTATAGAAATAACATCAACTGTACATAAATTGTTCGTAGTAATAATCGCAATAAGCTAAAACCAACAATTTTAACGGGACATCGCATTTCTTCGAGTCATCCGGTAAATGTTTTTTATTTGTTTCTAATTGTTGTTTACAATTATTTTGATTTAAATGGTTCCTTATTCTTGTTGTGGGTCATGGTATTGTATAATGTCATACGTTAGTTTGTCATACGTTCAAAGTGACCAACTAATAAGCTACAACACACAATGTGCTATTTACTGAATGATAATTGGGAAACATGACTGCAATGCATATATGTATGTGTATATACTATATATGCATAAATCGAATATGTATACTAGCATATACAATAATGTGTAAAAATCTTAGACCACCCACTAAATAAATAAACTTGTCTTTACAAATGAATATAAAGATACTTAATATTATATAATATCTATTGTTACTTCTTAAGAGATATTTCATTCGAGAATTGTCTAGAATTCGCTCATGAAATATTGATTAATTTTTTTTCCAGGATTTTGACAAATAATTTTTTCAATAAATTTCCTCCTCCAATACTTCAATTAATTTATCTGTCTTTGATTTCCTTCTTTTTCATAGCTTATTTTAAATTGTTACAGACACTTGTAACATTTAATTTAAGAATTTTTTTAAGGAAATATTTCTAAAAGATTTATGAACCAGAAAGAACTATAAATAAATAACATCACAAAAGAAACATGTAAAGATTCATTTTCATGTAACATCGCATTGATGTTTCTAAAAATATGATTATGAGAGGTCATTATGAGATCACTATTATAGATTGTAGCTGACCCAAAGCGTTTGCACAGTATTATATGTTCGTAAATTTTTAAAACATATTGTTTGTCGTGTGCATTACTCCTACATATACAGGAAGAAAGATCTGTTTGTAAGAGAAACTTCACTTCAACTTGTGATATTTTAAATGGAACAAGGATTTTTAACACATTAGAATGCTATATTAATTTGCACACAAATTACGTACCCGTATATATACAATTTTCAAAATTTCAAAATTTCATTTGCATATTATTGTATTACTGTATCTAATTAGTATACCATTATACCAGGACTAAGTTATCAGCTTCTACTAATTATTAGTTCCCAGATTTCAAATTAGTTCATAAACGATATTTGACGTTGTGCGCATGACAATTTCCCAAGTGAATATTGAATTGCAATGAATATTAAATTAGAGGAAATTAAAAATGCGACAAAATTTAAATTTTCCTTTATATCCTTTCAGAACAGCAACTGTGTCTGTATTAAAATAATTGATTGTCATATAATAGTAAAAACGTTGATATACCTTTCGGTTGATAAATATTGCTCAACGTTTCACTGATTCAGTTACGATATTGTTGAATAAAAAAGATATATGTATGATTATTGATAATCATGTTTGCACTCTTTAATAGAGCAAATAATTGGGGGAAAAATTGGTATACATAGAGAAGCGTATTTAGAACACAATTCACATAATATTTATGATCAATTAATATCACAAAAATCATTCTATTTCTGTTCTTCTATTTTAGATCTATTTTACATCATATAATGTGAAGTGTAATAGCATAACGAATCTTTTCTAATCACAATATACTACATGAATATATATTAAATCACTAACTTGTATAATAAATACAATAGGGTTTATACATTTATGTTATTAAAATGCATAAAAAGAAGTCAAAGGAACATTAACAACTGATAATTGTGTTATAGTTTTGTTTACATTATAGTTACAATTACATCACTTCCTCTGATTAATCCAATAGACGCATATGTGAGTACTTACTATATCTTATACGAAACAATTATTGATAAAAGACCTCTTACCATATCAATATATGTAGGTATAATTTATTTTACAATATATACAGAATAATTGGGCTTTACTTGCTCAACAAGAATCAAAAGGACGGAATATTCATCCTATTCCTATTATCGACTCAATAATTGCAAACTTACCTATATCTTCTATATGGTATCTGCCGCGTAAGGACTACATGCGGTTTCGTCGCTAATTGTATCAAGCCTTGATGTACCTGTCTACGTGATAATCCAAGATTCTGTAGGTCTGCTTTCAACTGAAACAATCGCCATCGTGTTTTATGGTTATATTCCCGCGACATCGTCAACGGTTTTCTATTTCTAAATATCCGAAAAAATACTCGAAGAAAAAAGAAGACGAGCGTCTCTCGTTCATGTTTTCGTTACATTCGTTTCTTTTAGTCGGGTGATTTTGATCATTCCACTTTCTATATGTACAATACGGCATTGTGGACAACGTATAAAATATCTTTGTAATTTGCCAGAAGGATCGATCGTGAGTATGAACCGCACCTTTTTCAGCTCTTCGCAACGGCGGACTGGTCCGATGCAGTAAAGCCAGCATTTTAACGCGAGGTTGTCATAGTTCATGGCTCCCGTTTGTGTGTTCTCGGACATCATTCCAATGATATACTTTCTCTCTTGCTCCTTCGTGTATTAAATGTTTCGGGCGAATAGGACATACGCAGTTCAGCTGATTAGTGACAGGTGAAACAAGTTGGTAAACACAGTGTTACGTTGCTCCAGACGAACGATCGGCCAGTCGGATATCAAAGTTGTCTCACGATCATCATATCTGTGCAACGATTCCGATGGCTTAGTGGAGATTTTTCCTTATAACCCTCTCCCCTCCAATCGTCTTTTGTTTGAACGTGCAATTGAGAAAAGAGAAAATAAGATGGCGATAGAAATTGATTTTATTTATATAAAATCCTGTTATAACATTGGTAAATCGTTTGTTAACTATATAATTGAGAGAATGCAATAAGCGTCAAGATAATAATCATATTTTTACTAAACGTCTTCTTAGATTTTCAGGTGCGTACACTCTGGTCATAAAGACGTTTATCACACTAATATTATGTATTTAATGAGAAAATGAAATTTGGCAAGTGGTATCGGTTTATGTCAGGGTTTCTACTTTCTTCCTAATTATAAAATATGTCCTTCATACATTCTGTGCATGCAAGATCATAAAATTATTTTTTATGAATTATCAATAGGCTTTTATTATAAAAAAAATGACGATATCACATATGTCAAATTATCATTATTCATATTGTTCACAATTTTCATAATGCCAGTGCACAACATGACATTTCTTTCAGAATAAATTCTTGTTACTGTAATAAAGTCTTCGATATATTAAATCCGTGTGGCTTTTATTCGCAAAGAAGATATCGATACAACTATAAAGCAAGCGTGATCGTGATTCGAAAGCAATTTTATATTTTTGCTATGAAACTTATCACTCGCCCAAAAGCACGATTTATACTGAATTTTCCGAACTCTCTACCCCCATTTATATAGGAATATTGCATCACTGTCACGGAAATCATAATCAAACAGAAATTTTATCTGTTTTACACTAACAGCTTCCTTTCGTGACCTCCTATACAAACACGTATTGAACTTTGGTCGAATCGCATAATTGCAGTAGCGGTAGATAATATGAATATAAATATGCGAATAGATAACTAAATAAAGCTGCATATGTAAAACACTCCTCTAGAATTAATGAGAATAACTGTAGTTGAATGAATGGAGTGTTTTTGTTAAAATAAATTATATACTTAGAAGTGAGGCAAAAATGATAAATCTGTGAAAATATCGCGTGCATATTATACATATAATTGTACAAAATAATTATTTTATTATACTAATTAGTATATTATATAATTAAGTGTGTATAAAGTGTGGAAGAACTGATGCTGAAAATATGACAAGGTAAACTGCACTACGAGTAATCTGGTTACCTATAAGGATAACAGTTCAAGGAACAGAACACATAAAGAATTTCTTACATGTTTAATTTTTTATCTTTTCTAATCATTGATTGAAAATGCTTTAATTTGAATTAATAATGCGATTACTAAAAAACGCAAGAGCAATGCCAGCAGTTCATCGCGCGTAAGCTGAGACGGATACTAATCTAAGAAAAATCTGTAATCTAAGAAAAATGTTGATATAGCAGAATGTATGTATGTATGTATTAGGCAGATGCATATTTAGAGTTCAAGGAATAGAATTCATAAAGAATTTTTTTGATGTTTAATTTTCTATCTTTCTCAATCATTCAATAAAAATGCTTTAATTTGAATTAATAATGCGATTACTAGAAAACGCAGGAGCAATGCTAGCAGTTTGTCACGCGTAAACTGAGACGGATACGATAATCTAAGAAAAATGTCGATACAGCAGAATGTATGTATGCATCAGACAGATACATTCTTAAAGTTCAAGGAATAGAATCCATAAAGAGTTTCTTTGATGTTTAAAAACATTAAAAGATTAAACGTCAAAAAATCACTGATTGAAAATGCTTTAGTTTGAATTAATAATGCGATTACTAGAAAACGCTGGAGCAATGCCAGCAGTTTGTCACACGTAAACTGAGACGGATACGATAATCTAAGAAAAATGTCGATACAGCAGAATGTATGTATGCATCAGACAGATACATTCTTAAAGTTCAAGGAATAGAATCCATAAAGAGTTTCTTTGATGTTTAAAAACGTTAAAAGATTAGACATCAAAAAGTCACTGATTGAAAATGCTTTAGTTTGAATTAATAATGCGATTACCAGAAAACGTCAATAGGATCAATGCCAACAATTTGCCACGCTTGATCTTAGACGGATGTCGTAATCTAAGATTGTTGATATAGCGGAATGAATATATTTATATATCAGATGCATACTTAGAACTGTTATTATTATAGGTAACCAGGATACTCGCACTGTAATTTCTCTTGTTATTATATGAGTATCAATTCTTCCACAATTTATACTTAGATGTATACTCGCTATATATATGTCGGGTTGGCGTCGTTGGAATTTTGGGCGTTTGACGAATCTTCACTCGAATTGGCCATCGTGGTTGTGTATTCTAGCTGATCTTTATTGGTACGCATGTGATTATTACAAGAGTTAGCAAGTAATACCGGCGATCGGACAAATGAGATGTCGATGATAATGAGTTTAGGTTAGATAACGTATTCACGGCCAACAGGATGACGTGCGAGAGGTGATACACGACCCTGGTGTGACTCGACGTGCAAGTAGAACTTATCTGAATAAACTGAAGCGTAGTCCAAGTGGAACTGCCCTTATATACTCCTCTCTATACCTCTCGGGTCAATCTTTGTTTTTAAGGAGAGCTATATAATTATTCCGTACCTCTGTTAGGTACACGTCCCTCTCGTGACCGCGACTACGTTCAATGACCCATTATGTCACTTCGAGTCCAAGCCCAGTTTTAGTTTCATTACTTAAGTGTAGCTATAATAAAAGTCTGGCCTAGGGTATTGCGAGTTTTCCCAAACATTCCAAAAGAAAGGTCCCGATGTCCTTTCCTCTCCGACATATATAAAAATTTGATACACACGTGTTTATCAAGCGAGTTGTTAAGTGTTTCTTAGTTAAAACGTTTGCGATTAAAAAAAGTATAACATTAATTAAGTATTATAACATAATTCAAAACAAATAACATAATACAAAACTGATTATAATTGCCGATCTTTATCAAAAGAAAGCAATATTGATAACTGATTTATGAAATAGCAAAATATGATACAGATTCCTGAAATATTCTTTAAATTAACTAGCGGATATAATCGCTTATGGTGTCGCGTTACTTAACTATTTAACTTATTTGGTCAATTATCAAGGATTATTATGATATTATTGATATGTCGAATAATCAATGTCTATCAATAACGTTTTATTATACGATAACAGTAAAACTCTTAAGATCATTCTTCTTTGTTGTCCATGAATATGATACGAACGTTTATAAAATTATAATTTACTAAATATTTGTAACAGACAAACGATATAGATGACCAGTGATACGCGAGAAACATTTGGGTAGTACGTGAATAATTTCTGCGATATATATGACATTTTTATTATTCGAAAATTTATTTTCACAATGTGCGTCGCAATTCCGAGTAATTATGCTAGTAGGTTCAGTCAAATGTTTAGGCTTTACTACTAACGCTTTGGGGGCCGGCGACACGAATTCGCGTCTTTCATTTACCAACGGTTGGGGACCGGAAACGCGAATTGGCGTCTTTCATATTTCATGCGGTCTTATAAATATATGAACTATTGTTAAACAAAACAGTAAAAAAGGCAATGGATGCTATAAACGAAATGTTATGAAAATATTTTTACATTACATGCTTGAATAATACGAAACTGTTATCTATATATTAAATATAATATTGTAGTATCATGGAAAAATCATTTAAGAAAGACCCGTTGAAGTATAGCGCAGGTAAAAAGTGAAAGTGTCAGAAGGGGCGGGAAATTTCAATAGACCATGTGGCACATCGGTATGTCCTTCAGAAAAATAGTTACTTGGAAAAGGTATACGTGAACATCTGTGGTCATAAACGGCTGTGGAACACGTGTGACTGGTGGGAATACAAAAACTCTGATAAAGGGATGTTTTGGCGGAGAAAGTTAGTTATTAATTGGACTTAGCTGGTAGTTAGTCACGAGTCGTGAATATGTGACATCAATCACATCTTAACCTACATCAGAAACAAGACATCGACTCCGAGCTTCAGACTCCTTTGGACACACCACCATCTCATCATAGCCTACACAGAAGCTATGACACACCTTAGTCTACATCATAGATAAGACATCGACCCCCGACCTTCGGACACTTTTCCACATCATAACCTATACCGAGCCCCTCAACATCCTCAAACCAAAACGCGGAGACCTCAGCCAGCTCGGGCAGTTCTTGTTCTAGTTCCTGTTGTTGCGCAGCCCTTTTCTCCGGTTCAGTGTCATTCTATTTCTTGTAAGTGCTAAATTTATAATAAAGTTCCCATAAATCATCATGCCCTATGCGCTACATATTCAGCACAATTGCAAGTGTCCCCTGCATTGCACAGATAAGAAATATTTGGAATAAAAAGCCTTTCTGTCTTCTGCGTGTTCTTCAAGAAATTTCAAGAGCATGGCGAAGTAGAATTCTCCATACTTAACTCCATCATGAAAGTTTATTCTATGAAGTCCATTTCAAAAACTAGTAAAGATAGCAACGACTAGCCACTTAAGCTTCTTACCTTTTGACCTAACCTCATCCCATAAATTTTCGAACAAACGCTCGTTCAAATTATAATCGTCGACAGACTCTAGAAGATGGCATCAAGAAGACACTTGGTATCTGGCTTGTAAACAGAAACGAAAGACAAAGTTGCAGTTGCACAAACGTTAAGTTCCTCTAGCCCATGACGTAGTATGGGAGAGAACTTAACGTATATTCAAGTGTCTTGGCTTTCTCTTTTTAAGTTATGTACGGATACTACAAAGCTGCCTCGATTCTCAAGTGACTTTGTGCCTTAAGCCAAATTTACATTGTTCCATTTTGAAAGAAAACAGCTGTTGAACACTAGGAGGCAATCCGCCGAATTTTGAAAAATATGTGAAAACAAAGACAAAGGCGACGACAGTGGATCCTAGGATTATATAAAAGACGACTGCAATATGGAATAGATTAAAGATAAGCAAGATATAAAGTTTGACTCAGACATTTTCGTTAAATCCTCGAAAATCAGTAGTTTCCCTGACCATAAGCGAAACTTAACGATATATGACAAAAATGCGTGTAAAAAAATAAAACTTAAAAATAGTAGCGAAGTCACATCCGTTCCATAACCTACTGCTAATGTTTTTGACAAAGTTGTTTTAATACGTGCTCAAACGAGCCGACTAAAGAGCTGCGACTTTAGCCACTTGCGCTAGAAAGACGTGCCACGCACATCGAGATGCTTTTGTTCCGAAATCGCCAGCAACGTGTATATCACGTGATAGGCATTTGTCACAGAAATAAAAATGGCGCGCGCAACCGTAAGCTTTATTGGTAACGCAAATGGTTAATCTCGCCAAAAAAAACCGACTATCGTTGACTAGCCACGCGGCAACCTCGCATTGTCTATATCTATATATAGCTATACAACCCAGATGATAGGTCCGAAGGTTCGAAGTTTCACACTTTCTTACAGACTTGTCTTATCTGATAAAAGGATACGATAGGATAGATGGAAAATTAACCCTTAGAGTGCTATGGATGTATATATGCATCTGGCGAAAGCCATCGCTGTGGACTAAGGACGCATATATGCGTTTGTCAATTTTTCCGAGCACCTACGCAGAAGTAATACTATTACGTTTGTGTGAGATAAATATAAATGCATTTCAATGCTAATGCCGCGTTCGACGAAACTGTCTTTTCTTTTTTTTTTATTTGCGCCTGATAACTATTCCAAATTAGCAATTGAGAATTCCTTTCTTTCTGATTGTAAAAGGTGTAAGTATTGGATGAAAATTTTCTCTATTAACTTTTACTCATAATACAAATTTGAAAGATAAAAATAAATTCTTCAATTAAACCTACAAGTTTTAATCAGTAGCGCGTTGAATACTTAAATACATAATCCTTACTGTCATAATGACGACATCTAAATACACAGTTCTCACCATCAACATATAAGATGTTAAAAATCGTTTTCCTTCTGATGGGAAAAAGCTATTGCCCTCTTATCTTCAATCTCACTATGAAGGAAGGTCCTCACATTCATAACAATTTTTCCCCACATTCTATCTGCAGATCTGTTTAAATACGAGCCCCGAAAAGATAGTATCAGTAGTCCGAAAAAAAATCCCAGAGTCCAAAAAAGTTAGTCACAACAAACTTGTACACAATTGCTTTAATCAAACACAACTCTGTAAGAAAAGTTATATCAAGAAAAACCTGCAGTTCAAGTAACTGCAACCCTTCAGAGAATCTCGTTGATATTAATATTAATCGATTTTAAAAATATATTTTTGTTTAATTAATTTAAATCTAATATAGATAGTTTATTTAATCAACTTTTATGTAATATATCACTGCAGTTATATTAAAATAAATAACTTATTTGAAATAAGTGTCATTTCAAGTGTTTTCAAATAAAAATAATCCCTGCGGTCCCTCAGAAAATACTTCACGACTCCCTAGCTAGAGAATCTAGACTAAAGAAAACTCTTCACTCTTCATTTCTCAATGTGGGAAGAGTACTTTCAACACTTAGGTGACAAGTATATCGCAGCGAGAGACTACAACTCAAAGCACACACTATGGGGATCAAGAATTACTACACCTCAAGGTAGAACCCTGGAAAAATACATTAGAAACAATAACCTCAATATATGATAATATACATATATTGTGGTAATATACATATATATATATATATATATATATATATATATATGACCTACTCGATTTTGCAGTTACAAAGGGACTAAACGCAAATAAACTAAAAATAGCACCCAGCCTTGAGCTTAGCTCCGATCATACACTCATAATAATTGCATACAGAAACAAACCAATACTTTATAACAATCCAGATACACTATGCAATAAAACCACCAAATGGCAAACATTTAAAGAAATAATCGAGAGCAAAATCAACTGCAACATTCCATTGAAAACACCCGAACACATCGAACAGGCAGTAACAAAATTGACAGAAACTATTCAAGAAGCAGCATGGGCATCCACCATACCCGAAGCAACCAAAAGACAAACTAAAATAATTCCACCAGACATCCTTGAAAAAATTAGAGAAAAAAGAAAAGCAAAAGCTAAATGGCAAAAACATAGATCGCGAGAAAACAAAAAACACCTAAACAAACTTGCAAAGGAAATAAAAAACAAAATAAAAGNAGCACAACAACAACGAATTCACAAAGTTCATAGAGACACTCTCTGCACACGAGAACTCCAACTACTGCCTATGGAAAGTCACGAAAAAAATAAAGAAGCCAATAAAAATAGTCCCAGCAATCAGAAAAGCAGATAACACATTTTTTTTATTTAATAATTTAAATTCATAATTTGTCCAATTTGGACATTTAGTGAAATTTTTTAGCTGTTTGATTATCGTGTGGGTGGATACCCCCAGCGGGGTACCATTTTCGTGTTTGTTAGGTTATATCCTTTGTGTAGGTAACACATGGGCAAGAAGCAACCAAGAACAAGCTGAAGAATTTTCCAACCACCTTTGCAACACATTTACACCACATAATATCAACAACAGCAAGCTCAAAGGTCATACGGACGAGGATGCGCTAACCACTAATACCTCAATTGACAAGCACTACAACATACCTGAAACAACAGCACAAGAAATTAGAAACATAATCGAGGAGACAAAAAACAGTAAACCACCAGGAATCGATCTAATCAATGGTAAAATCTTCAAAAACCTTCCCCCAAAAGCGATACGACTAATGACAATAATATACAATGCAATACTAAGAATCCAATACTATCCTAAACTATGAAAACTAGCACAGATCATAATGCTACCTAAACCAGGCAAAGATCCACACCAAACAGCATCTTACAGACCAATATCGCTACTTCCTGTGTTTTCAAAAATACTAGAAAAAATAATATACGTCCGCCTAAAATCAATAATAGAGAAGGAAAAATTAATACCAGATGACCAATTTGGATTCAGAAACAAACACTCCACGATATAGCAAATGCACAGGCTCATTAATGAAATAATACTAGCATTAGAAAACAAACAATACTGTACAGCCCTCTTTATGGACATCGAGAAAGCATTTGACAAAATAAACCATGAAAGCCTGCTACAAACAATCAGAAAACAATTCCCGGATCAAATATACCAATTAATAAAATCTTACTTAAGCAGCAGAACCTTCGTAATAAAAATCAAGGACACATACTCTGAAGTTAAAGACATAAAGGCAGGGGTTCCGCAAGGAAGCGTCTTAGGACCAATACTATACACACTATACACGGTCAACATACCAACAACTACCAATAGCAAAATACTGACATTCGCGGACGACACAACTGTACTAGTCAGGCACACTAATCCAGAAACAGCAGTCACATTACTACAAGAACATATCACAAAAATAGAAAAGTGGCTGCAAGTTAAACAAATAAAAGCAAATCCCATAAGCAAATGCAACCATATTACATTCACACTGCGAAAACAGATACTACCAAATATCCTACAGAACGGCACGCACATAATACAAACAAGGCAAGTCAAATACCTAGGACTCCACTTAGATACACAACCCACGTGGAATCAGCACACTAAATCAATAATAGACAAAATACAGACAACAAGGAGACAAATGCATTGGCTAACAAGCCGAAAATCCAAATTAAGCATAGAAAATAAATTAAAAATATACAAAATGATCATAAAACCAATCTGGACAAACGGAATACCACTATGGGGGACAGCAGCAATAAGCCATATAAACAAAATAGAGACAATACAAGCTAAAATTCTTAAAACAATAGTAAACGCCCCATGGTACGTTAGAAACGAGGACATACGGAAGGATCTGGGAATACCAACGGTTATGGAGGAGATTAGCAGATACGCGGAAAAATACAAGGAAAGAATAGCAACACACCCGAACCGGGTGGCTGCGGAAACGATCAACACATCAAACATAGAAAGAAGACTGAAAAAGAAACACCCCCCAGATCTCATAAAGGATATAACCCAACAGACACTAAGATGGTATTTCGCTGGGGGTAGCCACCTACATGATAATCAAACAGCTAAAAAATTCTACCAAATGTCCAAATTGGACAAATTGTGAATGTAAAGAATTAAATAAAAAAAAACTTCATTTCTCCACATAGTAAGAACGATCGGTCTTTATCAACAGCATTGATTTAGCAGCATTTCCAAGATATCTCACGAACTATCACTTGACAATTTGCTTTTTTCCTCAAGGGTGATTTCAATTCCCAAAATTATACTATGGTATTTACAAAAATATATAAGTTTGTATTTAAAGATTAACTGGTTTATATATACGTAATTCTAGCGTTCTCTAATTTCTTTGGAGTAAGGTTATTGTATCATATTAGAAGAGTAGCAGTATCATATTACTCCTCTTCAGCAACAAACAATTCCGAGAAATTTGATGTAGCAGTATATCCACCAGAGTAAATGCGAAGAACAAAATACGAATACTTTTTAATTAGAAATATGTACATAACAATGCAAGAAAACTCTGAATCCTATAATAAAAGTAATATCTTCCATTATGCTAAAGCTATGAATTTTGATTGTTTTTACTTAGTAAATGACTAATAAAAAAAATTTTGTAAATAATTTTTACTGAGCTGATAGTTTCAGATAATGATGTTAAAAAGAGAAGAAAAACCAAACAAGAACCTTATAAAGTAACTAAAGTATATATGTCAGGCTTAAATATTTTGTAAATTACCAGGAAACCAAATAACATTACGTTTGACTACCTCCTAGTTTTCAAGTATTTGTCTAACATCTGTGATCAATTTATATTTTTATCAATTTACATCTTCCCTTGAATGAACAGTACATACATATGTACCAACAGAAGTTTTCTGTGCGACACAATTACATAAATTCATGTAAAATAATTGTAAAGATTCCAATAAAATTTCCATAATATTCACTAAATATAATGTAGAAATAATGATATCCTTATGACCATATTTTAATTATTAATTATTGTACGAATAAAACGAAAGCAATGCAGAAAGGTAACAGCACCCTGATACCCAAGCCTTACAGCTTCTTCTTTGTTTGTTTTTCACAATTAACAGTACATAATTCAATTTCTAATATGTATTTTTACATGATGCTAAATGAAAAAATATATTAAACAAAAAGACGAAACAACTAACGACTTCAGATGCTTCAGATACTAACGATTACAAATGTAATTTGCACTATTCTTGCAAACAAACGAACTATCACTGCCTAATTCTACCAGTATCATCCACTCATTTAACTTTACAAAATCGTATCACAGAAACACATAGTACATATCACTTTATAATCTATCTTTAATGAATCTTCAAGAACAGGCTTCTTCTACTACTACTAAAAATCAATTCGAAATTTCGAATTCTTTTTCTTTATATCAAGCAATCAAGTACAAGAACTATACCTAACAGTTTTTTAGACCTGTAACTTCTTAGTTAAAAGATAATACCTTGTACAACGCTTGCCTGCACCTCCTACAAATGTTTAATGCTTGCAACGGTGCTTTTCTTTGAATCCACGGCAACGAATGTTTCAAGCACACTATGATCCTTTCCTCCGATCTGTTTAAGTTGCAACCGGGACACGATAGTTTTATTCTGATATTTACGTTATGGTATTTAGTATCCGGTATGTCAAGTTGAACTGTCTTCTTTTGTAGCATCTTGCATGCAGTACTATCCAACTACCTGATGTTTCTCGGCTGTTGGTGTACGCTGACTGCGTGAAGAGATCCTGGACATGGACCCTTATGATTTGGTGGGGATGTATAACTAACCACTTGAAGCGACTTCTAGTCTCTAATTGGTCACAATTTGTCACGTTTGCCACGACCACACTGAAATACAAAGGAATGGGATAATTTTCTTTTGCGTTATATTATTTATTTAGAATTACTTATAGGGTCTATTGTTTTATAGTTGTATTTTTCTTTAAGGATTGTGTCTCATTACGCTTAAACGCCGCTTGTACGAAATATATACAATGTTGCTAATCTGTGACATTATATGGAAGTAAGTGTCCTTTGAAGTATTTTTCACCCAATTCTCTGAGCAATATATATAACGTCATGTTTGATAATGGTCCGCGAATAGAAAGTAACCTTAAGATAACATATTAGAGATTAATGTTGTTAGATAATTTGCGTATTAATTATATTTATTAAATATAACCATAGAAAAGTGGAAATGTAAATCATATAAGCTCTGTTTCTGTAATATACAAAGTGTATACACATAATAAAGTTCAGGAGAATCATTAGGGAGGATTTGCTCTTGGAACTATAAACTATTCCTAGAATTACGCTCAAATACGCTAACGAAAAAAAAGACGATTGAATGTCTTTGTTTATATATGTGATTCTTCCGAAAACGAATTGTTTTTGTGAAATCTATAATTAAATGAAACAATTTTAATCGATAACGAAACGATAATAAAATTGTATAAGATAAATAATATTGAAATTAAAAAATTCCAAATTCTAAAGTAGCAAACCCCAATATAAAGATATAAATCTTGTTGCTTCAATTGTATCGTATTTTCTTATTGCTTGCATCGTATAAAATTGATTATCGTTGATATTTAATTTCTTATTACGTACTTGGTTAACTTGCGTTGTTATAGGATATTACTGTTACGCAAAGGATCATTGATACATAATGAACTGAATAGTTGAAATATATTAGTAATACCTTTGCCATCTAATTCTATAAAGTTGTTGTTAATCAATTAGGTTGCAGCTGTAACATTTGGTCTGAAAAATAGATAACGCTATTGATTACAATTAAAAAATTGACGAATTGTTTGTTTCCGAAATGAGGTTGATTTTTGTAAAAGCACTTCATAATAAAAAATAATTATTTTATACTTATTTATTATGATGAACAAAAGAAATTAACTTTTAATATTGTTAATTATATCTGAACGTGAAATGAGTTGAAAAAATGTTTCAAACACACCAGGGTTTTTAGTGTTTAGTTGAGATCTGGAGTTCAAGATTACGGTCTCGTTTGCCAAGTTGAATAATAAAAAAAATAATAATGACAAAAATAACGCATAAAATTGTTAATGATATTGCCCACTGTATCACTCCAAATTGCATTATTATAGCCTTTTATTTCTCAGATAGGATATCATAATTTTTAGTTACTAATTTTACTTTATCATAGGGATGTACATTTACAGAAAATAACTAAGTTCAGTTGTTTCAAAGATTGCAAATGTTTTTTAAATTTCCCAAATCAGAAAAATATTTTATGATCGCAAATCGTATTTTTGTTTGATATCAAAAATTAAACTTCAGAACTATGCATTCAGTTTCTATAATCGAAATTAAAAAATATGTATTAGAAAGATTAATGGTCATTCGACATAACTGCTATAATATTTTACCAAATGTCCTACTGGACAAATTGTAAAATTTAAATAGACAATAAAAAAAAAATTCGACATAAAAGAAATCACAAGCTTAATTTTATTAGCCATAAACTTTTAGCAATATGAGTCTATTTTATAAAATAGTAAATTTCATATATGTATGTACATACATATATGTGTATAGATATAACTGAAATTTAATTAGTTCATAATATCATACGTCGATATCAAATTGTTAATTCAACAAGCAGTGACATCTAACATAATGTACTGTCAACTTTACTGCCATATTGAGCAGGCCAATGCACTTCTTATATCACTATTTGGACATTCGGTGACAAGAACCTAATAAATTTTATAACGAAATATCGGTCTGTTTTGTTGATTATACAATTGACTGATAAAAAGTTTATGTTATAACAATTAAACTATTCACATTTGAAGATGGGTAAGCGTTTCATAAACGTTTGCAATGTGACTATAACAAAAACAACATAACCTACAACATAACAACATAATAATAAAAAAAAAAATTTTCCACACTTTCTTTATATCGACTCATGTCATACTGAATGTAATTTGTATATCAATTTACACTTTGATATTTTTCATGCGATTAGCATTTTTAATCACACACAAAATTTTATAGCAGAAATAGTTAAATAAAATTACTTTGTGCTATCAGTTACAATCATGTGCTGGAATAGAAAACTGGAAATTTAATGTCGAATAAAAATACGAGAATAAATTGCAAAAAGTGGAAAGAATGCCGAGTTGTGGCAGCCTGTTCAGGATCATTAGACGGCGCCTCGTACTTGGGCTCATCTTTGCTTTGTCTCTTACCTACTGCGCCTTTTCACTTTTTCGTAACGAGGTAAACAATACCGGAAAATTGTATTGAAATATATATTATAAGTATATGAAAGTTTGCATGACCAAACATATGAATTTTAATTTGAAATTTAGAACAGAATATTATCTGATCCCTAGAAAAAGACATTTGCTTTGGATAATGATCTTGATGACATGGACCCTATGCTAATCAATGATAATAACGATGACTTAATTTCTGATGATGATGCATTATCGGAGCAATTGAGAGCATCTGGTAAACCACCATTGTGGCAGATGGCAATTGTTGATCAAGGGGTAAACGAGAATCCATTAAATGTGGAAGCAGTGTCAAATTTAAATGACACCGATACTATGGTTCATCCTTGTCGTAATTCCATACAGGTATATTACATTCTGGAATATTGAAAATAATATGTTAAATTAAGTGACTTTCTGACTTCTTATTGTTCCGATAGGGCAAAGTTCTAATAGTGGATGAGCGTGGTATTGTATGCTCTAGACAAGAAATTTTGCCTAATGGTTGTTGTAATATGGAACAAAAAGATTCTAATAAAAATGAGGATACATCAACTATAGCCAAGAAAGAGAGGTATAGTTGTAAAACATGTAATGCTCAAGGGTGCTGTGCTATCTATGAATATTGTGTTTCCTGCTGCCTACATCCTGGCAAGGTGGCTTTTAATTTTTCCTTTTTCTTTTTTTTTTTTTTAATTATAGAGAATAACAGAAGTATTAATGACGCATTATTATTAACAGCAAATAAAGGGGAGGAAGGATGTGCTATTAGGTTTACTTAGAGACAATCATAAAGCACACAGGGACCAAGATGTAGTGAAGAAACGACTTCGCAATCTAGACCGTTTCCAAGTTTGTCTGGCTGCGTGTCGTACTTCCAGTGCAAGCGTCCGGCACGAGAATACCTATAAAGATCCACATTCGAAGCATTGTTACACTCTTCAACCACCATATTCACATCAAAGACATCGTCGTGATGTTGATTCATACAATAATAATGACGACAACTCTGTTGTCGTTGCATCTTTTTCTGTTATGCCATTACTTACCCTCTTCTCTCCTTTCTGCCTACTTATACATGCAAACAATGATTCCCTTTTACTATCGTGTAACTATCGTTTACCTATGATTGATTATTACTTTCACGTACAACCACCTTGAAATATAAGCTAAATTTATCGTGTAATGTTTTTGATAAAAATGATTGAGATCAGCGTACGGGGTTGGACTTATAACGTTATAGATTCTGGTAGCTAATGCTTCAGCGAGGAGGAAGTTTTCCATTCGATTTTGAATTTTACTCACCTAATTTTTATCGATAATAATTTTAAAAACTAAAAGCAACGACTTGACTTTTATTCTTTGATTTCTGACACACGTCTGAATATAAACATTTTATTACTGAGTGATAGCAAGAAATGGATTGCTTCTTTTGTAATCTATGTCGCCGGGTCCCATTTTGAGGTACGTCCGGCACGTGGTCTTGAGTAAATTTTTTGAAAAGAACTATATGGATTTCGTGATTTGAAGTGACAGATTATATTCAAGTTTGTATAAAAATGTGTTTGAATCATACGGTGAAAGTGGTTTGATTCTACAAATCCAAACATATGTGTGCCAGGAAGCAACACCCGGAAAGGAAAATGATATAAACTCCGAAAATTGAAAACATAGAAATCAAAGATTAAGCAATTCCTTAAAGGAGGAAGAGATACAGTGAATTGATATTTTCAAAAATTAGATTCGAAAAAATTTACAAAATTCTTATAAAATTTTTTATTCAGTTTCTGAAGGTAAAAGGAAATCAGTATTGATTTGAAATCAGTGCAAGTATTAAATTTGAAAATTAAAAGTGTTTGAATGATATCATAACATTTGAAACATTCGCTTGAAAATAGGTTTATTATGTTACTTAAGAACAAAAATTACTTTGGGATTGGAACAAATGGCACCGGTTAACCGTAACGTTTTATACAATACTCGATAATATTTAGTCATAAATCTTACATTTCATGTTACAAAACTTAAATGATTTTAACCATAAACTTTCATTATATTCAACATTTTATATTTTAATTTTTTTTAAATTTATATTTTCGAACAAAAATTTAATTTTCGGCTATTAGGAAAAATTTGAAGAAATTGTATTGTTGAACAAATATAAGAAACTTTGGCTTTTTTAGAAAAAAAGGAACATTCCATATCTTACAATAAGGAGATTGTATAAATTCTAATTTTCCAGTAAAATACTTGATAAAATCGAGCGTTTTCGTATTCTACGAGGACAAAAAGGAAATCGATATTACTTAAAGCACTAAATCCGATATTAGAAGGTTTTGTAATCAACATACTGTACATAGCCGTGATATTTGTCTCGGTGAAAGTTTCCACGACATCGAGAATACTTCTATTTTGCATATTTTCACGGAAAATTTCGTCATGATTTATTTTCTTCGCATCGTTCATCATAATCAAGCCATTACATGGATTTCATCGGTGGATTACATCGATATGTTAATCACAACGTCGTCACGAATCCGGGAAGATAATTACATATATAAGTATCGGAGAAATAAGATCAGCCCCCAAACACGACGTCTGTGACGATGACTAACGAACGAATAATAAATCAGCTACTGGTGGAATACAATGATTCATTTCCAATTGTGGGATAATGTAATTGATTATTTAAATTCCAATCTTACGCTACTATTGAATAATTAAGCAAACAATATGTAATGTTTGTGCGCACGCATTGATTGTGGCTGATAAAATTGGAATTTCGTGGCATATTTTGACATTCTCCGAAATTTTTGAATACGTCCTATTATTCATGTTGCTGCGTATTTGAAATGTCAGTCATTTTCAAAACTGTTTGCGGCTGGTTTATATCGTAAGAAATTTATTTTTATTTCTTTTGTGTCTCGTAAATTCGTTTTATTTTATCGCTTATTGATTTATTTGATTTTGAATGTTTTAGGAAGATCGGTGTACTTTTGGTGTCATCCGACGATCTCTTTTGGTATCAAACGAGAGACCAGCAGATATTTATTTTTTCCATAAAATAATAGCTGAGTTAACCTCAGTCTGGTTCACTTTTTTTTTTAAATATAGCACTTCTGCTATTTTTTTATAGGATTTTTATTCTGAGATAATGCTGAAACAAAAATTGATAAACGAATTATGTGAAATATTTCCGAAATTGCATTAACGGGATGAAATATATATGTATATAGCAAGAAAGAATTCAGTAAAGTTTTATGAAAGGTATGATATTATTCTTTATTTTTTATCTTTGAGTAACTATTGTAATGAATAAAAAAATGATTCATTAGAAATATTACTCTTAACTAGGACAACAAAAATAAGTGGCTATAGGGAGAGATTATGTAGTCAATAAATTAAATATCATCAAACTAAAATTTCTCAAAAAAAGAAAATATCACCGAACAAGTAGTTCGTGTTTATTTTTCCCTCGACAAAAGATTTTCTAGGCGAGTTGTAAAAAGTATTTTCAACATGCAGGTTGTAAACATGTTTGCTTGCGGTCTAGCATTATCTTTTTGCGATAACTGCATCCTAGATCAAGTTGCTAGTACTTCGTTAAGCTATGAACAATTTTTTTCTCATTCCTCGTTTGAATTTCGTTCAGTGATATTTAAAACTGATTCTATAAATGTCGAAAGTTGAGCTCTTCCAAATTAATCGCAGTGTCCGCGAAAACTTATGATCTTTTCTTCCGATTGAAATAACATTTCCGAATATAAACGAAAATGGTAAAGAGACCTATTAAAGCAGCTGACAATAATATTGGCTTTTCCGTAAAACTGTCGTTTTCTCGTTTTTAATGTGGTTTTTGTTATCAAGGAAGAGAGAAGGACATTGGAGTATGTATACACGTAAATCTTTATATCCTTTATTTATCGTTCTTCAACCAATTCAAAGTAGTATCGATATAGTTTTCGTAGATACGTGTCTCGATCATCGAACTACGATATTTTTAAATCTTTATTACTAAAATAGTAAACAGCTAATATTCACATATTGTATCGTTCGAAGAAGCGAAAGTATGAGTTTCGTAAATAATTATAATTTTACGACACTCGTATTTTAAAGAAGAAGCTATTTTTGAATCGGATATTTAGCATTCAGAGCAATTTCATTCATCAATTGTAATAATGTTTCTTCCATTTATTTTTTATGTCCATCGTATTTCCAATAACCAAGCGTGCCATGAACCCTACTTTCGAAAGTATTATTAATGACGCATAAAGGTTCCATTGATCGAGAACCAACTAAAAGAATTCCCTCGAGTTTTAGCTAATTAATTCGGCGGGTAGGAAAGTGCAGCGTTATATTCGAACACAGATACACATGCGCAGATATAAACACGTATACACATCGTTTTTCAAATGTCAGTAACTAGAAAACGAAGTCTAAAACGCGAGTTTTGTTATTCTCCATTTTTCTCTTATTTTGGTTTATTGAACTATCTCATAAATTTTCTACCAGCTGTTGCCGAACGCCCACTATAATCACGAAAAATTTCAGGAGACGATGTCTCTCTCTCTCTCATTTCAACAAGGAAAAAATCTTTAATATTTTAAGGAAATATTTACGATACTTTTGAAACAAGATATCAAGTATGTCATTAATGATTCTTTTCATCTTCTTCAAAGTTAAGAAATTTTTTAGCGACTGAAAAATATGATTAATTCAGAACGCTGTGAAGAATGCAGCAGAGTTAATCTCTGATATCTTAATTAGTTTAAACGATAAAAATTATAAGGAAAGAAAAAGTTACCTTACTTTTTCAACGTCTCAATAACAACATCGATCATTGTCCTTAGTTTTCTTGGCACGATCGGGATTTCAGATTTTTTTTTTGTGTCAAACTCTTCGTGGATTTACAGAAAAAGGGCGTGCAGTAAGTGGACAATCCGTTCTGCTTAGAAATCGCGATTCCAAATTGCAATGTCGACGGGCGGTCTTCATTGGAAATGCAGATCCTCCTCTCTTATTCTTTCTCATACGTCGTCGGTACGGAACAAGGATAGTGGGAGGTCGAAGACGTAGAAAATCGAATTGCTAGGATATCTGATGCATGGCCCAGGTTCATTTCCATAACTTCCACCAACGGGAAACCATAACGTCACGAAAACAATTAGTTAATGGGAAGTGGACAAAGTTTACGTCACGGTCCAGTTATACTTTAATAGAGTCAGAGCATTTTAAACTTCCATTGTCATCACTAGATATCGGTCTATTGTACCTCGAAACTATTGTTCGAATTAATCAGACCGGCTACGCTTGTAACTTACAACCATCTGCCTTCCAAGTCTGAATTGAATTTAGCGAACGAATCGAGCAGATCCTTGAACGATTTTCTCCAATGATAAGACCACTCTTTTTCGCTTCATCGCGATAATTCTATTGATTTTCGTTTTGATTGCTCAGAAATGACGATTTGAGATGTATATAACTTTGAAGATAGTAAGGGTATATTTAGAAGTTGTTTCAATGGTGTTGGAAACATTGTTTTTTCGTTTGACATAAGAAAAATGAAAGATTTACAATGGATATAAGTAATTTTCGCTGGCCCTGTCTTCTTATTCAAATTTCATTCATAAAATGTCATATTTCTTTCATAATAGTAATATCTATCTTCATTAACGATTAAGAAGAAACGTATGTATTATAAAAATTTAAAGTAGGAACCTGCAGTATGTAATATCAATTTAAATAATATGTGAAACTTATTAATTTATATGGTCAATTTCATTGAAAAAATATGTATGCATGGATTTTCTTAAACCGACTTCATTTTATTTATATTTTAGTCACGCGTCATAAATACGGCACTTTGCACATGTGCAATTAGTCACTTAAAATGTATTAAATCATACATATTTTCTTGATTTATGAAGGAGTAATATATGGAGCGTTCCCAATTTAAATGTCAAGACGTTTTCACTTCGTTCTGGAAAAATCGCGGAAAAAGAAACGAAAACGTTTTCGTTCTTTTAATTATTTATTTACACTTGTGTATTCCAAGAGACCGAATCATAGCTGTAGTGCACCGGATATCTCCAGGGCAATATCTAGCTGCAATTAGAACGGTCAATGTTAGATGTAATGCTTGCATTGTTTCAGAGGGCCAGCATTTTGAACAGTATCTTCATAAAATAGACGATAGTACGAACAAATAAATGTAAATAAATAAATGAGCAAACAAAAACTTTTTTTTCTTCTTTCTTCATTTACAATTAGTTTATCGATCCCTTACAGGTTGCCGAAGTTTTGACATTAAATTGGGGGGGCATGTTGTATGTATTAAATACGTTAATATATTATTAAATAATCGACTTCCGTGTACGAACGTGTACCATAGAGTTTGCCGCAAGTTTGGTTGGAAAAATGTTGTTTTCGAACATAGAACATACATGCATAATGCAAAGAAAGGTTTCCTGTTCGAGTGAATATGGTAAAGTACGAGCTATTTCATAAATTTTCAGTGAGCATTGGGAACCGAGTCGACGAATAATATATAGGATCCCTCATTGTAGGGTAACGTTTATTTTGAAATAAAAAATTAATTCAAATGAGATGTAATGTGCGATTCTGAATTTCTCAACACCAATAAAGGTTTTATAATCCTTTTTGTGTATTTATGGACATGTATATTTGTAATTTCTTATACAATCCTATTGAAGATTCTTCTTTAATTCTTTTTTTAAGATTAGATGAAAACTTAACGTATCCATCTTGTAGTTCCAATGTTGCAATAAATTCCATTATAACAGACTCTCCATTACAGGTTGCAGACTCTCCTAGTTTTTTAAATAATCAACTCATTATCGAATCTTTACCCTTTTAAAAATACTGGCGCATACATATGTGCATGTATACATAGAATTAATTTTTCTTCAAACCAAACGTAATTCTATATAAACAATAAATATTATATAGACAATGGACATATTTATAAAAGGATTCCATACATCCATTGTTTGTAATACATATTAATATGTTTTTGAACACATCATAAATAATGAATATTCTTGTATGTATGAAATCCTTCTTTAAATACACGAATGTATTTATCATACAATTTATTAATTCTCAATAGAAACGGGACGACATGTATAAAAACAGAAGATCTCTAAATAAATAAATCCAAAACAATAATAAACCGAATAATGAGTTAACTTATCTTCTCGTGTTAACAGGTTTGGACCACCAAGAAAACCGTCTTCTTCAAACTGCAAAGAATTGATTCTCGATCCACGTGCGTGATCCACCGATCGAGGGCTTCCCTCTGCTCTTCGAAACACACAGAGGCGCGCACTGCGCGCGTCGGTGTAGGCGTCGCGACGCCTCGCGCCGACGTAGTTCTCTCAACCAATCTCCCTCTCTCTTTATCTCTATCTTTATCCTTCTCCACCCTCGGTTCTCTCCTCTCCATCCGTGTTTCCCCGGCGCCCGTTGAATCCAGCACGTGGCATCAAAGGGAAGATATACGGCAGGGTGGTCGCCTGTTCCCGGCCAAACGGCGACGACCCTTGCTCGTCGTCGCTCCTACTCGCGCGCGATTTCGAGAATCCGCTCGGACAGAAGACACGAGTCGATCGCCGCCGCTACCTGTCAGCCTGCTTTCCGCGCCACAAGACGGACCCCCGCCAAGGGGAGAGACAGGAATTATTCAACGACCGCGCGACGCGCCAGCAACTTCTGTCGTGTTCCTCTGTCGCGTGAATTTGTCATGTCGCGGTGAAACAGTCAAGATATATCACCGATAGACACGAATTTTTCGTGTACCTTCCGGACGCTATGCTCGGGAGAACTGCAACGGGCTACAGTGGTTCATGGTGATAGCTTGGATCGAATTATGGGACCATCCTCGGGTGAGTTTCAGATTTTTCTTCCTTTTCGATTTCCATACGAGTCTTATTCGATCCTTTTGAAACTGTGATGTTATAAGACGATTTTTGGAAAATCGGTCTTTCGTTTCTCTTTATGTTGGAGGATGGAGTAAGTTACACATAACTGGTATGTCGTTGAAGATCATTTTTTTGAACATTTCTTTATAATCTTTTTACAAGTCCTTGAGAATCCCTTTGGGATTTCTTTAGCGAATTAAACAGTACCACGACGTTTATTGTTATTAAATATTCTTTCTGAAGGATAATTCATTTGAATGGTTAATATGATACTTTTTAGCATGACATATGTTTGTAAGTCCAGGATTAATCTTAATACTATCGAAATGTTGATTTCGTAATGCTTCTGTTAATAGAATTTACAATTTTGTCGCAATAACAATGTAGATTTTATCTCTTTCTAAGATGATTGAAAACGAAGTAAATGAGTGATTTAAATTCTGTATTCTGTCTTTGTATTACGTCATTGGCTTCAAATGGGTTAAAATTATAGTCAGAATGCTTTAGATCGTTTAATATTATTCGAGTATGGAATCTATCGTATTTCAATCATTAAACTATAAAATATATTACTTTCGGATTTATCAGAGGATCCGTCAAGAAGATTCTCTTTACATTATGTACAATATGTTCAATACGGAAGATATTCTTTCTGTTATTTTTCTGGGGAGTCCTGGTATGAACGTCGAATTTGATTGAGTCTAAAATCGATAATCGGATCCGGACGTTCCAAGTTCCGGATGATCAAAGGGATCGACGCGTTTTTCGGACAGCTGACATCTTCTTTCTTGCGGGAACCGCAGCATCGTGGAATAGTTCTCAGTTGAGTTGCACGATTCTTTCTAAGCTTCGACTTTTTTTTATTTTAGGACGCGCTACGAAATAGATCGACGTGATCCGATGAACGCGAATCTTGTCTGTGTGGCTACGACCATAGAAATATAATCTTGCTTATGTGCAGAGTGTAGCGATCTTCTTGCACACTTCTTTTTGTTTTTCTTTTGAGCGTTTTTTTTATAAAAGAAAAAGAATTTTTTATATAAAATTTGGGAGGGAAGATTTGCTATATAGAATTGAATATTTGAGTACAATTAGAAATTTTATTAATCGATGTATTATATTATTCCAAAGAAACGGTTGTTTTCTTTACTATTCCTTTTTAATTTATTTAGTAAATTAATCAGTGACGTGATAACATCGTTACTAATCTTTCTCTTTGACAATAATCGGCTTTAATTGTTATTATGATACTCGTCGGAGTGTTTCTGCATTACGGTTGTTTGTAAACTCAGTTAATCTTCATAATGCCACTGAAACTTTTTACTTTGTAATGCTTCCGTTACTGGAATTTATAATCTTGTCTCAGTGACAACATCGATTCTATTTCTCTCGCAGAGGAAATTGAAAAAGAAATTCATCTGTACATTCTGTCTTGTTCCGCGATTCTCTCCTAACTTTTTATATTTTTTATTCGCCACTGTACGATGTTTTCCTAGCTTATTCGTGTATCGTTATCTTTCATACTTGCTAATTTATTACATGTCTGTTTGAACAATGTTAAGCGATGAATTTAATTCTCTTTTCTTTCCATTGTCCTTCTTCTATTATTTACGATTGATCAGACACGTTTTTTGCTTATTAATTTTTTTTACCATTGTCATGGCCATGACACTGAAATCTCCTCTCCTTCTTTCATACATTCTTAACGTCCATTTATATTCATGCAAATTCTCCTTTTTTATCTTTTTACCTAAAAATGCAGTAAACGAGTAATTTTACCTCGTTTTAATTTTCTCTATTTATTCTATTCACTTCTTTCCTTTCTCTATATTATCTTCCATATTGACTGTTATTCTTACGACTGTTAATCTTATAAAATTAAATAGTCAGAAAAATGTAAATACTCTAAGGAAATAGTAACGGTAAATAATAGATTAAAATACACCAATCGCGGATCAGTAGCCAATAACGTCAATTTATAATAAAAATCACTGACATTTCAGAACTTACAAAAATTTTCCAACTAAGTTTCTATTACATTTAAACATTAGATTTAGCTAGAATCAAACATACGATAAACACTTATTATTCACGTTATAGTACCACGCCAGAATAATTTACTTATAATTCTCAATGAGAATTGATTGTAAAATTCTTCCAAATAAAAGAAAGAAGAGTTTCTATAACTTTTCGACTCATTGACATCGTGTTTTACAACTTACAACTAATAACATCAAAATTTACAAACGATATCTCCAAGTTCAATAATTCATTAATGCTACTAAATTGTTACACGTACGAAGGAGCTTAATAATCCCTTCCACTCATTTCATTCTACTACATCGTCCATACATTTTCTCCATTTCTTCTATCCCTTATACTTCACATTCCAACGAACAATACGGCTAATCCTCTACAAAGAAACGTCTGCGCGCGAAAGCGCGCAAACAAATAAACTCACCACCTCCGCGTGGAAGCCTTCGATTTAAACGTTCTCTGGTAAATCGCTTGGTTGACCGGACGGTCCGTCGATCGGTCACGACGTCCACGATTCACGTCGATTTCTCTTTGGTGAGGTGTCGAGAAAATCCTCGACGCTAGATCGATTCGTTCCGAAGAGCGTTTCCGCGGCGATGGAAATGAGTTTACGGAGGCAGGCAGACAAAATCGATGTACACCGCGTTAATAATACATACAAGCAAGGTCTACAACCTTTCGCGAACCAGCCTCGATGTAAAGACGTTCGCCTCTTCTTCCTTCCGTTCGAGCTTTTTTCCTCTTTTTTTTTCCGCTTTCCACGATTACGTATCACAGGGGACGTTGCAGCAATCGAAACTTTACGCCCGCAGAAGTTAAGACTCGTCTGGTTTGCATTTCAATTCCGCACGGTCCGGTGCATCCCTCTGGCTATTCATCTCTGACCGGATTAGAAATTTAGATTTCTCCAAAGATTTTGCAAAGAATTCACTTCTTGTTCCGGAGGAAATTAACAGTTTTGGAAGAATCTTAGGACAACGAGAACAGATGCTATGGGGGAGTATGGAATGATAAATGGGACGAGGGACATCGCTCTGAATTTCTTGATATTTGACTTGTTTTTGATGTTTAATCTTTGATATTTAATATTTAGTTTTGGGCAAACTTTGAAGTATGCAGAGGAAATGTTACACAGAATCATAGATAGATGGAAAGTTGTATCTTCCGAATTTGTTGTATTTTTGACGTTTTATTTTTTATTAATTTTTAGTTAAATGTAAGAAGCTATTATGCTGAGTATTTTGTAATTGCATTCTTTTTTTTTTTAATTTATTAGTCGAAAGTTTCATCTTTTGTCGTCAGTGATTGGAATTACGAAAATGATTTAAATCGCTTAAAATGTTTTTAAGCAAATAATATTATTCCATATAAGGTGGATCATAAAGAGAAATATCAAGGTTTCAGAAATTCTCTATTTCATATGATCGATCGAACCAAATTTTATTTCAAAGTTCTTTCGAAAAAATACAATAAATATCTTTAATAATAATTTAATAATAAATAATAATAATAATAAATAAATTCAATAATATGCTGTATGAAAATTAAAATTTCACTGCGAGCGCAAATGATAAAACATAGAAAACAATCGATGGCCAGACAGCACGTTAATATTAAATATTTGACGTAGTTAAGACTTCGGATCAATAACTAGTTTTAAGTTAACTCTTGTTTTAGTTCTTTTTGCACAAAGGTAGGAAATAAGTACGTCGCAGCTAGTCGCTTTGCAATTTTTACTTTAATCACATACTAATTAACTACTCGTTGCTTTAATATCAATTATGAAATAAGACGTGTCAAAATCTCTGTCGTTTTACTACTAAGCCGAACACTATAATTAAAGTACTTAAATGTCGCACACATTTTTTTTTTTTTATTTGGAAGAATTTTACAATCGATTCTCATTGAGAATTATAAGTAAGTTATTCTGGCGTGGCATTATAACGTGAATAATAAGTGATTATCGTATGAATGTCGCACACATATATACGATGTAGTAATCCTGAGTATAATTCCACGTTAAAACGTAAGAGCATAAAATTTAAAATAAAAAGGATTCTACGACAAATAAATTCTATCATGTTCCATATCCAACATTAGTTAAAATTCGTTTAGATCTTATTTTCAGAACAGATTTTTCAAAGTAAAAAATTTATCTGCCTGGAAACTTGCACGCCACTATATCGTTATTCCGATACTAAGTAGTCTGTTCATACTACCCAATTATTAATTCTTAGTTTTCAAACCAACGCCAGAAACTATATAAATTTCAATCCTACAAACAAAAACAAAGTTCCGGTTATAGAGCGTTAAGTAAGTGATTTTACGTAACTGTAATCACAGTGGTTTGGATCGAACTAGGAAGATCAATGGATAACTGGATGCTTGTTTCGTTTTCGAGTTTCATCTACGATTATTTGACGCGAGATTCTATTTTTAACCGACTTATAGTCACGTATACCCGTAGATACGCCGTGTCCCACCGTTAAATGATCGGAGTACGCGTTCGTATTTCTCGCGAATGGGAAGAGCCAAGGATAGAGAAGGCAGAATTCCGTGGAATGTGATTGTACTTGGTTCGTTTACGAAAATTAGGCGCAGCTAAGTATTTACGTGTGAGCGACTGAATGCTTCGCTTTATGGTTCAGTTTATTGAGCATTGTCGGCGGTTGAATTTACGTCGAGAAACGGATCCGAGATTTTCTTTGTTATCTATAGCGACTACAGTGACCAATATCAACGTTTTCGTGTCCGTTGCCACGGTTATTTTTATTATCAACACGAGCCATTCAAAACGTTTCAATATTTATTTTAGCTCCGCAGGAATATATTCGCGACATTTCGCATACATTTCTTTTTTAATGTGAGCTAATCTCCGTGAGTTTTTTTTATTTTATTAGGTGTATAAATTAATTTTGTAATATTTTTATAATGCTAAATTTACCATCGATGTGACGTCATTATGAAAACTAACATATTCTAAGCTTCCTGTTTAACTTTAGTTCCATTTTTATCGATACAATGATCTATCTGAACTATTGGATAATAATTTTAAAATTAAAAATGACTTATATAATTTAATGTAAATATAAAGTTGAATAATTATTATTTTAACTTATTTAATACTACTTACTAATTTAATAATTATTATTTTACTTTCTCTATTACGCTGCTCTTCGATATTCTAATAATTTGGGTAATTAAATCACTTAAATTTGAAAGAAACACTATCAAAAAATATTGATTATTTTTCTTTCACAGGCTTTTGTGATTCTCTTCGAGTAAACAATTGTTGTTTCCAAGCTTCGAGTTGATAGCATAGAAAATGGTAGGATACTGCGAAGCTGTAACGAACGTATTGAACGTGAAAAGTTATTAAACCTCGTGTGTCTACATTTTGGCTATCGAAAAATTTGGTATCGTATAAAGAGATATGGCTAGATGGAAAAAAGAAGACAAAGTTACATTCGGTAAAATCGAACGCCATTAGGGTGCCAAATTCAATTTTGCATTGCTTTTTTTTTATTTCCACTAGATCTCTATTCAAGCGTAAGGTCGAAGTCAATTAACTGTTCTAATTTGTTTTATACTACACTGTCTCTTGAACATCAGAACAAATATTCTGTTTTATTTCATTCCAGAAGAAGCTAAAATTCCCATTTAAAGCGATCGTTTCTCCATTTCAAAATCATCCCTTATAATTATCTTTAATCACATTTCAGGATCCATCGTCAATATAGATTAAAAAATTATCTTTTACAATTCCATTGTAGTATCGTGGACAGATTGCTTAAGAAATATCGGGTGAACTATAAACAATGTTACGAGAAAGCCTCCGACAGGCCGAAAGGGTTGGGAAACTTCAATGGGCCAAGCTCAGAATGCGTCGTTGGTCCCTCAGTCGAATAGTTACGCGGGAAAAGGCCTGCGTGATCATGATCGCGGGCGGTTATGAAACATGTACGTGGTGGAGGTATGAAAAAAGACAAAAAGGAATTAATCGGTAGTCCTTAACTAAGAGTCGAGTTCTGGGGAGTCGAGAGTTGAGTAGCCAAGTTGTTATGAGTTGTAAGCTATTAGTTGTAAGTTGTGAATTACCCATTTAGTAGTCTTAGTTATAGCGCATTACTGTATTTTTAGTTCATTTTAAATAACGATAGATCCATCTATCAATAAACTTATCATTTAGGATAGAAATCATTGGAAACCCTAACTTCTAATATTTCTGAATAAATAAAATCCTATACTATATAATTACGAAGCAACTGAATTATCCTTCACCTAAATCTGTACCTCGACAATTTCATCGAAATAAATACCTTTATTCTGGAACACCTTGTACACTTCCAGCTGACTGATATTTATTCATAGCATTGTTATTGATATTCAACAAAAAGGTACAACGCGTAAGAGATTAAAGTAGAAGAGGTACAATCCCTTGTTTGTATGACTAATAACAGTTCGTGACATGGCAAATTTTATCTCACACCAAATCAAAAATCGAAAATTCATGTTTGTTTCGTTTCGTTTGCTTTTCGCGAAGGAAATAAATTGCACGAAGAAAGCGTGATGGAAAAAGAGTAACGTGGTCTCTCGGTAAAAAAATAAAAATATAAAAATGTCTGATATTAGAGCGAGTAGCGTGGTTCGACACAGAATTATCGACGTTGCATTCTTCCACTTCGCAATATAAAATTCCTTCAGAAAAGCAGTGTTACGCGATACCAGACGCGATACGCCTGTTCTGTTGTCTCCAAGACGAATATCGAACGGCGGAAACACTCGTAAACTTCAGATAGAATAGTCGCGACCAGCAATTCACGGTCGTCGGGCGAAAAACTTTATAACAGGAAGTGAATTTCTTATTTCGTTAGTGGCTCGGTGCAGTAGATACATCAAAGTAAATATTTTAATAACTTCTAATAAATTTAAGAATAATAAACCGCGTTTTTCTATCATCCAAATATATTTCTGAGTTTGAAGAAAATAAGTTTGAAAGAATCTTTGTTATAATATAGGTGATTGCTCGTTTAAATTTTACATAGTTACATATAGTTCTTTTTCTCATAACGAAACAATTAGTTGGTGGGCGATGATCGATTTTTTCGTTAATAGAATTATACTTTCATTTTACATCTAATTGGATTTTCATTTCATAGGCTGCGGTAACTGATAAGAATTTCAATTGAATTTATCGCTTGCCTCGTACGTCAAGTACAACGAATAATAGTACCTTATATACCTTATATCTTCGTAATCATTACCGTGTTTCTTACCTTTTCTGTCACATAGTATTAAAGTACATACATATGTATCTATTCGAACATTCTCTTCAATGGATAGATGTAACTGCTCTCGATACCTTCATTTTCGTCCCATTGTGCCTCTTTTAGTATTCAATTTCACACTGACGTTTGAAAAAAGGAGTTCCATAAACTTAAAATTTAATTCAACGTGTGTGAAATTTTTCTCCCCATTTACCTTTCTGTTTATCGCGTAACCCTTGGTCAGCACTCTAATGATTTTTTAATTTCCCATGAATGCATAAAAGTCCATAGTTTAATTATAATAGAATACGAATATAACATATTACAAATTATAGTTAGAGTTACGATGAAGTTTTTAATTGAAAATAAAGGTCACCCCTAAAAATTTGGAAATCTCCTGATTGAGGAGGTTTTGTTATAAATGAAATTATAATGTACGATTAAATAAAATGCAGAAAGGTTATTTAAAAGGTTAGACAGAATCAAGTTAGGCCAAATAACTGTGCTTAAATGATTCATTTTCTTCCATGAAATATTCTTCTATCTCTAACTATCGTAAAGATAGAGTTCCATCCAATTACACGAACCACCTTGTATTTATCACGTTACCGATGCAAAACATCCATTCCACCAATCATCCCTCCGGATTTTCAGAGAGATCTGAAAAATCAATTATTCACGTTGTGTAACCTTGGAAGAACCATTCGCCCGATTCAAGAAGGCAACTCACCCTCCTCCTTGAGGTCAATTATTAAACAGAGGGAGGCGAGCAAAGACCCTGTTGAAACAAGTTTTTCGGCTCATTAAACCCCGGCGCAGTTCGTGCACCAAACAGGCTAACAAACCAGGTACACTGCTTGTTTATCCCATGTAGAAGGGTGGGATGATCGTAAACGAGTCACAACGACGCGTATCCACGAAGCGTAAGAAAGCTTCCTGACGGAAGAACGCACGCTGGATAGAACGAAATGGAAGGGTTATTCTGTGTACACCGAGAGGCGAGTTGGCTCGGATACAGAGCAAACTACTTGGCCAGACAGTCGGGCACCTTATTCCCGATAAGAGAGGACGCGGACGTCTGCTGAGACCGATAGTCGCGCCAGATACGCTTGGAGTTCCTCTTCGTTCTTGCGGCCATTAGCAGTGCACGTTTCCTGTCTGCTCTGGCTTAAGACGAACCTGGAGGTCGCTGAACGAAGTTATCAGAGATGATGAACGGCATCGTCGATCGACTGATTTTAATTCGTCGTTTGAATATCGAACAATTACATGTCTCGTTAACAACGCAATACATTTGCATTGCAATTTTTTTTCCAGTCAGTTTAGATATTAGATTATCGAATTTTTGTCTTTTAATATCGCAGTTATGAAAGGGAATAAAAAGAAGCAAGAATTTACGTAATATTTTTTCCGTCACTATAGTTTCTTCGACCTAGATAAAATATTTTCGTTATTTTTCATAGTATGAAATAGCTTCTTAAGACAAAATTGTACTATAAGAAAGAACATATGAAATGTAAGATGTGAAATTCCAACACTTGGAACGGCCGTCGTCTAGACTTCATCTGTGGGAAGAGAAAGCGTCAACACTTGAAATGGTGCCATAAGTTAGATCCAACGTTTAGCGACGGTGATACCTGGTATTTCCAGGCATTCTTTGTACCATCGTCACATGAACGAACGTTGAAGGGAAAGTACACGAGTTCGACATTTCCGAATCTACAGCACGTGTTGTAAATACCATTGCGCTGAACTCGTTCGTAGTATCTTCTCGCAGAAACTTGTTCAGTATTATTGTATTGTACCGTCAACGGTGTAATAATTACATCGCGACGTTGAAGTTCGCTAACTTTACTATTAATGGTGATAACAATACAAGAAAACAAACAGTAATAAATAATATAATTAAAGTCCCATAACGTAAAAACGATATAATAATTGTAGTATCTTCAATGGAATATATTGTTATCATATCCTAATATTTGTAATTTATTTACAATGAATGGATTGTACAAATATAGACAGAAAAACGATGGTAGTTTAATATGAACTAATCGCAATAACACGCTACAATCTAGACATCTTTCGACATAACGGATCCAACGTTCTCTCTCACGCGGACCACACTCTCTTGACAACGCTAGCAGCACTATATCGACAACGCAACTCTCTCTCTCTCTGACTTCTCGATTCACAGTCTTCGACTTCTCAACTCAAACTGCATTGCTCTCGCTGTGAGACTGCTGTCTTTTGTCTTCCCGTAGACCCACCACACACGTGTTCCGCGACCGCTCGTGGCCAAAGCCACGTAGACCTTTTCTATGAAACTATTCACTTGAAGGACCGACGAAACATTGATGGGCCCATCGGCGCCTCGGCCCTCGGGACATTGTTTATGGTTTAAAAACGCCTCGGCTCTCGCGACATTGTATGTGGTTTACCCGCTAACTCCTAGGCCTTATGTCCGCGATACTACATAATTGTCCAATGACAGGAGACCAAATTGTAGAAAAAAGAAGGAAGAGAGAGACAGAAGAGAGGAGGAAAAGGATAAGGGAATCCAAATACAACAGACACTACAGGAACATAACCAAAGATGAGGTGCCAAAGTACTTGGAGTGGAGGATGAGGCGGAAAGACAGGAAAGTTATAGCCAGAGTTAGGTGTGGAAACGAGACCAAAGCGAAGGAATACTGGAAAGAGAAGAGAGAAAAAAGGTGCAGATTATGTGGAAGGGAAGAAGAAGATCTGAGACGTGTAATAGAAGAATGTGAAATAACAGGAGGATCAAAGGACATGGAAAAAACACTGAATGAGACTGGAGAAGGACTAATGGATTTAAGAGCAATAATAGAGAAAAGAAGGGCAAAGGCAATACAAGACGGGGTGGAATGACAGGAAGGTAGCACAGCAAGGAGGCAAAAAACCAAAGTGGCAATAATGTGTAGTCATAAATTGCAATAGTTTGTAGTCATTAGTTTTAGATGCTAGAGGTAAGAATATGCTGAGTGCAATACAAGAAATGTAAGGATTGTAAATCGAAAGTTCGTGCAAAGCCGAGAGGCACGGACTAGAATAAATAATAATAATAATAATAATAATAATTGTCCAATAGAAGGGATTTGTATTATCCATTCTGACTGTTTGCGTGAATTTAACTGACTCTTTGAAGACAATGCCTCCAGTTTCATATTGTACATGTATTTACCAAATGTCAAGCTGGACAAATTGTAAAGTACAAATTAAATAATAAAAAAGAAAAATGTATGTAAACGGAGATGGGCGGTTATTCGCGCTACCATGGCTCCAAAGACAGTTATGTCCAGATGTTTGTGCTACAAGTACGAAGCTGGCAACCTTTCACCGACTTTCATTCTTTGTACGCAAAGCGTTGGCGGTACCGAAATTGAAATCACCTTCATGTCAAACCGTTGGCCACACCAACCGTTCTTTTCTTTATGAAATCTCAAGGTCAATGTTTTTAAAATATTATAATACATAGGATGACCAAAGATTATCTCAAGCCACAACTCTTTTTTATTTATCATAAATACTAATTAATTAAGTCCGAGTGCGTTAAATTTCGTAACGTTTAATAGTACTTTCGCTGTAACTGCAGCGAAGCTATCTCCTCTCCGAGTTCGATAATTTTGAAACATGCTGTGAAGCTCAACATATTCGCAGAAAACTGTCGCTGCCACTACAATGAATAATTTTGTCTACAAATGTTCATCCGTGGCAACATATACGTCAGTAGTATGCGCGATGTGGCGCGCAGGTAAAATAACTCAAACCTAATTCTTATCTTCTGTTTATAATTTGTATATGTAGGTTCGGGTTAGCTGTCACCTTATCCGGTCGTCGCATCATGTTAGACGACCGATAACGGCGATCAGCACTGATGCATACAAAATCTCTCATACGACTTTAAAAATGTTATACTGAGAAAATAAAATGTAAGACTTGATAAAGAGATAAAACTTGATATCAACATTTTCAATCTAATAATAAGTGTCTGGAGACTTTTGAGCCAGGTTGTACTTACACATTTCATGCAGTTCACGGTTTACCAATTCACACGAATGATTCATTAACAACCCGACCAAATATCAATCAGCATCTCTCGCACGGATCAATACGTGTTCTTGATCACCTCTATTACCGTAGCTATCGTGTAACACGTTTACACGTATCCTTAATCAGATCACGATGGAATTGTAATCGTAAATCAAGCTACTCTCTCTTTCTCTCTCACTTTTTTCTTCTTCTATATTATCATCGATTTATCAGACACCAATGACAGGAGGGCCAAGGGTTGTTCCGGAGCATAGGTGATAGCCCGTAGAGAACTCATAAGGGTCTTATACTCAATTTACCCGTTGGCTGAAGGTGAGCGATGTATATAATCTAACTTCGCCGGACCCACGTCCAGGATTTCGCCTAAAACACATCCGAGGGATTTATCTGGACTTAGAGATGGACTGTGTTTATTGTCGTCTAGAATCTGTTTCTTGAATCCGTGATATCGGTCAATTTACATCGATGAAAAAGTCATGAGAAATTTCATTCGAAATTTTGTCATAGTTCGTGGATACTTCTGAGTGAATAGTGAGATTTTCTTCAAAATTTGGAGGTGATTTGCTGAAGTCATAAATCGATGTCACGGAGGTTCGAACAACTTTCTAGAAATTTCAATATCTGTATAAAAAATGTTGGCTAGAAATAGATTGTACGAAAAATGTTAATAAAATTTTAATCCGCCATAAAAATTTCATTAATTCTATGTTATACCGTAAAATTGTGTTATATTTGACAATATTCATCTGAACACGTATTTTGTGCATTCTTGCATCATCCTCCATGTTTTCATACGTACATAAAAATCCGCCCTCCAATGATCATTATATTTTTGATATTTTATGTTATCTCTATATGTGATACGTACTTTCGCATCTTTCACTTTTCTGAAATTCTACGATAATACTGTTGTCGTTGTATAATATTGCATTTCCATAAAAATCGAGGACAATTTCGACGACGGCGAGAGCGTTCCCGGTTGTTGCTTGTTTTGCCAACTTCTCAGCGACTTATTTGTTCTCCTCGCTACCCATTAAATTTCGAGGTTTCGCCACGAAATCATCGACCCTCTTTCACATCCTTGTATACTTGCGTGCTCTCAAAGTATACAATTAGACGATCATACGCGGAAACGTGTCAAGGCTGCCTTGTAAAAGGTTCGCACACGGAACAAGCCCCTCTGCTGCATCTAATGACCAGCTACGTCGACTTTGTGTATTTCCACCAACGCTAATGCGTTAGTTTGCTCGGCAAATATTTAGAAGCGATTCGCGATCACGTCGATCTCGATTGCCGTTTCCGCCTTTTTGACGCTGGTCACTCGATCGAGCTCGAGATTTATAGCCGCCAAGCGAATTGCGTGTTTGTAAAGGAAATATCGATGCAACGTTATTAACGATCGTTGTTTACTATTGGGCTTTGTACTGTATTAGCTTTTCATCGCCTCTTTTTGTTTTTCTGTCTCTCTATTGTTTTAGCTTGTTTCATCGAGTCGAGTATACTATCGGTTAAAAGGTTTAGGTGTTATATATGATACCCCTAAGGCTATACGCGCACTAGCGACAAAACTGTCGCTTTAGCTGTTATACGTATATGGCGTTATGAGAATAAAAAGAAATTGAACTTTTGGCTGATGTGAACGAGAGCATAACGCCATATATGTATAACAGCTAAAGCGACAGTTTTGTCGGTAGTGCGCGCATGGCCTAAGGAGAAATACTGGATTGGCATGAAATATAGAGAAATAGCTCCAATAGGAAAGAGAAGTTGGCAATAGTGTGTAGGCTTAAGTTGCAATAATTTGTAGGCATAAGTTGAAATAGATCGTAAGCATTAGTTTTAGATTAGAGGTAAGAATGTGATTAGTGCAATAAAGGGCTGTAAAGAAAGCTGAAAGTTCGTCCAAAGCCGAGAGGCACGGACTAAATAAATAATAATAATAATAATAATAATAATAATAGGAAAGAGAAGTTACCTTTCAAAAAATTAGGTTTATAGATCTACCTTAAGACTTAAATGGATAGCGAATCAAGTTAAGTGGATTTGCTTATTTATGAGTATATGAGGATTAGCTCAAATCTTAAAAAATAGCATTATCATGATACTTGAATCGGTAGTTTAAAAGATAAATTTCTTCTTATCATTGTTTAATGACTTGATTAATATATAATATATAAAAAATGGCGCGTCAATCGATTTCTTATCACAACTTACGATGATTATATTATAGATTAACCATGATTTTCTTTGCACGTGATTTGTTTTATTAACGCGGTTCAAGTAAAAGAAATATTTTTCTACTAATTAATTATTATTAAATTAATATGTATTCGATAAGATGTTTGTACCAGATAATTTTAATACCTAGTCGAGCAATTGACGAGATAATGTATTTTCAGATTCAGCTCCTCTTTTCCTTTGATTTTCATGAAAGATTAGACGTTACAATACTCAGACCCTTATAAAATTACAGCGTTACGTTTCCAACGTGTCGCGTCGTGTATAGTCTGTTCCACTGAATTTAGTATGCGAATAAAGAAGGCGGCTGCTTTAGTAAAATACGCGAATATACAATTATTTTATTATATAAAGCATAGTTTGAAAATTCGCTTCTTAGGAACTGGACTATAGTTATAGAAAATTTGATTCTGTTAAACAAAATATTTTCAAAGAATAAGGAACATTTACGGAAAAGATTTTCAATTAATTAGATATAATCGAAGCGACGCAACATATCTATCAGTGGTAGCGAAGGTCTTAAACAACAAAGATCTATTGTTAAATTATTCGCTTAAAGCTTTAAACTTCGTGAAAATTCATCATGTCATTTTACAATCACTTTTATTCATTTCGTGCATCTTACTGAATCTTCGAAGCAATACTATCAATTTCTACCTTCGATCGATATATTGGACCTTGTTTACGAAATCCGTCATAGAAGTTGCAATTTCATATGTTCTCCGAGTATTCTATCTAGTATTGTATCGTTTATATATATATATGTATATACATAAGTATACTTCATCTTTCTTCATATTGCAGAATGCTTTAGTTTCCAATACTCAGGTCTTTTAAAGATGATAGGAGCTCCAACTTATAAAGGCTAGTATTGCATTAAGTAAATAAGCAATGCTTATTGCAATTCATAATTATTATAATATTTATAAAAATGTTATTGATATAAGTTATTTTATTATTGTATATTACATTATTTTAAAATATCATGTTTGAATAATATCTATTAGATCATTATTTACATATGATATATTTAATTATACTTAAACGTTTCATGTTTCTGAATATAAATTTTTAAACTTGTCATAGAAGAAAAATATTCAGATGTTTCGTTGGCAACCAACTTCAGTAAAAGTTTGTGACGTACGAATGCTATTTAACTGACACGCCTAGTAATTACCATTAAACTTGAATCCTTTTATCAATTTCGTTGATTGAAGAGGAACTATCCATATCAATCAATTCTTCCAGCACTGTACTCGATAAGTGACTCTTTTCCCCAGATTAAATTTTCAATTTACCCTTTCTAAAGACGATATTTTTAATTCCGCTCTCAATTGCAGCTCTGATATATGAAATTTTGTTGCGAACTCAAACAGCTCGCGAACAGCTAATTTTAACTTTAACCCATGTAATTAAAAAAAAGTTACGGGATAAGGATTTATTGTTCCGCTATAAAATCTACACTGACCTGTTCCCGTGTTACAAGATATGCAAATTTTCAAATATCTAAAATGAATTGAAAAAACATTTATCGCTGTCTATTATAGTGTTGGAGGTATAATTATGTAATTGTTCGTATTTAATAAATTATTATTTTAACGTTCTTTCCTATTATAAGCAAATGAACTTACTTGGTTGCAAGAAACTAAGGATCTCAGATGCTTCAACGATGTACAATTTTAATACGCTCACGTCCCACAGCTTTCAAGCAAACACAACATCCTTAATAATAGTGCAGACATGAAAATCCATACCACTCGATTTATTCCGTGCTTCCCAGCAATTCGTCCAATAAAGTCTGCATCAAGAAAATCTAAGGCACGTCATAATAATATATCGTAGTAATATATTCGAATACATAAGAAATTTCATAAAATTATGAGAACAATTGTTTTCTATCTGTTATCTATTTCTTGAAATTATTTATAATCGAACCTTTGTCCCATGATACCGTCCCACCCTTTATATTTCACGCCAGTATACCCTTTCTTCACTGCTCCAGTAAGAACAACTTTGCGATAAAACGGAGGTTCTGAATGTGCCTCAGTTTCGAAATGAAGTTCCATCACTGCCAATAACAGTGTTATGCTTCGAAAGGGAACACGCTGTAGACCGTAGCAAGCGTGTCAAGGTCGCATTGAAGAATCTACAAAGACTATGAAGAGTCTGTTCGTTCGATTGCTTTAGCCAGGTGCATTGATTCCATCCGAATACGCTCCATGATCACGATCGTTGACTCGGTGCCAGGTCCACGTTCTTTTTTCTTTTTTTATTTAATCTTTATTTTACAATTTGTCCAGCTGGACATTTGGTAAATTGGTCTACGTTGACCGGCTATTTCGTATAAAAACTAACACGTTCCACCAGTTATTTTGTGGAGAAATGAATAAACATTTGCGCATAGAAACACGAGTTTACTCGTGATCGGTCAACAATGTGGCGACGTCATTAAGGTTTCGTATCGGTGACGCTCCGCAATTCGGTAGTTTTATATTTTTATGCGTCTACTGATGCAATGGATATGAATATGTATGATTTCACTATGATAGATGGGAATTTCCAATACAATGGATATATATGTCCTTCTAAAGATGTAATCCAAGGATAAAATCATATCATACGTATTCATATTATACGTATATTAAATATGTACACTAAACCAGAGATTTATAGCTTTATTCACATTACTATTCATAAGTAGCATTATGGTCGATTTTAACAATATAAAGAGTAACAATATTTGAATCTGAACAAAGGATACAAACACGAATAAACGATACGTTAATAATAATTAGAAGAAACATTACTACCTTTTCATGCGTTTAGCACAATGTAAATTTGAATTATTAAAAAACATTAAGAAACAGTAAGAAACATTAAGAAATGTTAACGACGATATATTGTATTATTTACACATAGCGTTATCGTGAGCGCACAACCACCCACAGTCCTGTCATTAGAAACACAAATCTTCCAAGCCTTACACTTTCATCTTAAATGTCATCATACATAACGCTGTCGTTAATATTTATTTCTCATTAAAAGTTAAAGGTACATATTTGTTCTGCCTAGTAGCAAAAATGCAGATCTTGCAAAGTCTCAGTAGCATCGTATTGCTCGTTTATATCAAGCCTAAATCAAGTCAGTAAGTCACAGAGGGGAAGAAGCTACCCTGCTGACTCCTACTGTCCTTATCTGAACGTGCCAGGTTCGACGGAACTGGGACATGCAATGGAATCGATACATCAAGTCGTTGTCCAGTTTCAATTCGGCATTCGAATCGATAGCAGTGATCAGGTCGAGAGAACCTGTTCTTAAGGTCGTTTAGAGACCACGGACCAACCGAATACGTGAACGAGAACGTCCGTGCATGGAACACGGACAGACGCGTGCTTTCAGCATAATCAAACGTGGCGGTATAGCTTAGATTCTTCGTCGCTCTATGATGACCATCGAACATTCAGTTGCGCTGTTTCCAAAATTCGGGATTTTCTTTCTCACAATTAGATGCAGAAAAATATTCGTTAATTCTCGATGATGATATATACAAAGGGATAAAATAATCTCACTTTTTTAATTGCAATCATGAAAATATGAACTTGCAGAAAAATTCGCTGTCTAATAGCGATACATTTACAAAGTTAAAAATGTTCAACATCAATAACATTAATATTTTTACCTGTTCAACTACTGTAGCTACTTGTCGTAATCGCTTACATCGATGCGTTTAGAAAATATCCAATCACAAGAGTCAGAGTCACGATCAGGATGCAGGCTATATATGCGACGAAATGAACGCACAAATTATAAATAAACTGCCTTAGCCATAAACGTTCGATTCTTATACAGTTCTCATTATCATCGCCATCGTGATCTTCTTTCTCATCCTTTCTTCCATCCTCGAGGCTGCTATCTACGGCGAAATAGACTTAAACTACTTTCTCGATAGTTTAGGCAAGTTATGTTTCCTATCTGTTTCGTGAAACGAATAGAAACAGAACTTTGTAAAACAGATCTTTCCCCGTAGTCGTCCATTTTTCCTCCCAATTTCGATAATACTCTTTTCGAGTAAAAACCACCTGTAATTATTCTTGTACTTTTAATCACCGATAATCGATGCTATTTCTCTCCGTCTTTCTTTTGTTTCTAAACCTTCTTTTTACACTTTAAACGATGCTCTTTTGTATTCTTTGTTTCCATTGCTTTTTTATCTGTTTCAGTTATAAAAATTTACATCGTGTCATTTTACAGCTAAAATTGAAATATCTTTCGATCTTTCACACGGAAGTATGCTAGCATTTTTGTGTAGAAAATTTAAAAAGCGCGTCGTATAACATTGAATATCTTCGTTGATAACGTTGAAATTTCGTAAAAAAAATATAAACATGAGAAGAAAGTATTTTCACTAATACATGCACTTCTTGAAATAGTGTTATTCTGTCCTGAAAAGTCTTTTCATACAACAGACAGATATTTTGGACGATACTAATTAGCTAGTCCACCCTGTATATCTGGTATAAGCTTATCACGAAATATCTTTCGTCAGAATAAAAAATTCGATCAAAATTATAACAATGACCTGACGTTGGACGCTCGCCAAACGAAACTTTCCGTTTCTTTCCAGCGACGCTACTTTTAAGCTTCTCCTCTTCTCGTTTGGTTCCTTTATCCGCGATGCTTTCTCTCGCGTCTCCTTCTGTAACATAGTTACGACAATTTTATTAATCTGACGCTTCTGCTTTTTATTACGTTAAGAATCGGTGGCGGACAAAACTAAAGAGTTCTTCGTGTTTCTCTTTCTCGTATCAAAAGCAAAATTCGTTATAGAGAAACTGTAAAATATCAGCTGATTTTTCTGAACAAACAAACAAAATGTTCTTCTGCGGACATTTTTGAAAAGACGTTTCCTTGGGTCATTTCATTCTTTTATTTTTCACGAAAGATAAAAGCTTGTGTAGCAAATACAACCTTTGTCTATCTTCAATAAAATAAAAGTATACTTTAATGTTTGTAATTTTTGTTCGATGTTTTGCAATCTTTTTCGACAGTACATTCATCATACTGCGATGATGTAGGAAGATAGTTGATATTTGGTAATAATCAACGATATCCAAAGATTTGTTTGCTAATTTGTTCAAACGTATATAAAACATTTGTGGATGAAAAATATAAATCGAAATTTACAGTTTAAACTTCAATATTCGTTATTTAGAATTTTCATTTATCAATTATCATTTATTAAATTTTCTTCGCGATCGAAAGAAACTTTCGTGTGTTTATCGGTAATAAAGCAACAAGTGGCTATTGAAAACTGAAAAATGAATTTCATTGACACGGGATGCACATTCCTCATCAATTTCTCTTTATCTTTTTATGAAAATAATCTTCGCTAAATTTCATTTAGTATTTACATTTTGAATAATATTCGAGACGTTCTAATTTACAAAATATATTTCACAAGAGGTTGTTGTTTAAAACGACATCCAAATTAAAGACATTCCAAATTAATATCAAGTGATAAATTTATTTTAGACCTTTTCGAATTACACTGACATCGCATCAAATTATTTTGAATTTCCAAAGACGAGAAAGGAATAATATCTATCCAGCAACTTTACAAAATCACTAATTCGATACTTGCCAAACGATTCCTATCTCAAACTATCTCGCAGAGCGAAATAAGAACAGTGACTCATCACACCCATTGTCCACCATCCATTCATTATCCACCACCAAACAAGATCAACTTATTTATTCAAAATACACAGGCAAATCCAACCGCCGTGTAATTTACAAAATTATAATCTTCCAAAATATCAGATATACATTGATTTTTACCTTCGACATTATTGCTTTCAACGCTTGTCCTCCTTTCTCTCTCTTTATTATCTTCGACTCTTGGGTTGTCAGTCGCATTCTCGTTAGCCTCGCCCTCGCCTTCGCTTCTCTCAGCTGCGCCAGAGTAATAAGTTACAGGGGCTACGTCCGATTACGAGTCACTTAATCGCCGTGAAATATCGAAAATCGTTACATCCCACCCTTGATATGCTCATCCTATTTCAGGAATTACGTTTTTCCCTTCCCCTTGATAAAGCTCTAATTATAATTTCGTGCTGCTTCGATTAGGGGATTCTATTTTTTAATATTTTTATTTTCTCCTTTTCTTTATGTCCGAGAAGCCGGTTTTATCGGAATCAAACGATACGCAACAGGGAGACTCTTTTTAACTCATCTTAGTTCGTTAAACGCGATCTTAGGGGTCGAGGAACGCCAAAGGGTCGAGAACCGGACCAACTAACGTCCACGGACATTCTGAAAGTTTTATTTTCTTTCGTCGCCTCGCGAATAGCAATTTTAACCCACGTGCACGTGGATACGAGCGCGAACAGTGGATTTAGTGCTTTTAATTTAGACGGTCTTCTGTCTGATGAACTAGGCGAAATTGTACGTGCCCGTAGCGTAGTTACGAATGGTATACGGTTTTTTTGCAATTTATCGCGTTGAATTTGAAAGTGAATTTGTTCGTTTTATTCTGTGGTTTAAGCTTCCAAAGTTTAGATTTTGTATCTTTTGTACGATTCTCGGAATAATAAGTAATATCGTCGAAGAAGACATTTCTAGCAGCTTTGGATGAAAATAAAGTATTAGCACGAATTATCATAAGAAATTAGATTATTAAAAAAAAAAAAAAAATAGACGTAGACTTTGATGTACGTTTATACATTTAATAAATTTCACGATGGCAGAAGCGTTCTTAACGATTCTTGCTTTTTTACAAAAATATCTCTTATAATTATAAATATAATACCTACGTTGTACATATCAAATTTTTCATTTTCTACTATCGCGTAGGAAACGGTGTGTATTCTTAGGAGGAGACGAGGTCTTTGTTCAAAAATAAAAATAGCGACTCGAAATCTTGGACTATTAAGACATTTGCAGATCTTACAAAGGACCTTACAATAACCTAACAAACTCGAAGATGGTACCCCGCTGGGGGTAGCCGCCCACGCGATAATCAAACAGCTAAAAAAATTCACCAAATGTCCAAATTGGACAAATTGTGAATAGAAATTATTAAATAAAAAAAAGAAAAATTAAGACATTTGTAAAGTTTGTATGATAACAGCAGTTTTACTTTTCACAGGCGATAAATATGCTTCTCTTTTTATGTTTCTACGATGTTTATGCGACGCCTGAAAGCGTCTCGTTTGAGTTTATAGATCGTATATTTTCTAGTATTTATATCTTAATGTATAATATCATTTTAGTTTTACCTCGTGCAAAAGTTGAAATTTCTGTCTTATCTGATAATAGTCAAATATTTTCTCGTTCTCCCACAAACTCTCTGTTAAATTTGAATGCCTTTAGGACCTATACGCACTGTCGATCAATTGCCACCGATGGGGTTCAAGAAAATATATATCAGACCGTACGCATTTGATCGTGGCGATCAAGGAAGTGCGTTGAAACCAACGGACGTGTTCACACGACAATCAACTCTTTTGCAAACCAGACATAATTTTATACATAGTCGACCAGTTGGCAGAGGTCTCATATTCTTATCCGCGCCTGTTATCGATACTTTTATTACGCCTAATAGTTCGTCGAATGATTTAATCAACATTCTTGTCAAGTCGAAGAATTTATTTTCTAACTTTGTTAAAAGATATGGCGAACGTTCTTTTTGTACGGCGCTCATGTAATGAGGCATGCGACATATATTTTCTTTTCTTCTTTATTTCTTTAAAGCTACTTCATGATTATAGCAGTTTTCTCCATATCCATTCTGTCCGACGATCTCTATTATACTGACAACTTTCTAGTCATTTACCGAATGTCCAGCTGGACAAATTGCAAAGTACAAATTAAATAGTAATAACAAAAAAAAAAACTTTCTAGTTGCCGAATTTGGTCGACGAATCTGGTGTCCGCACCGGCGACTAGTCCACAGCACGTACGGGCTTCCTAATGTAAGTAATTGTAAAATATACGATTTATTTGGGTGAATTGCACCCCACGGTTATCATCTGGAATTCCCATTGAAAGTTTCTATTATAAAAACGCTCATAAAGCAATGTACACGTAAAGCAATTGTATATGTAATTATTTGGTCCGTTTACGATGTTTATACGACAACTTATCTGCTTTATGGTTGCTTTATTATACTTATACGGTCGACATAAACTTAGCATGTGATTTAACTATCTCCAAAACAGACATTTCGGACCCGATTTCACAATTATTCTATGACATCTTGCTCCGTAAGAAGACTAAGGAGAAAACATCCCACTGATCCCGCTAAAGAAATAAAATAGACAAACTCGAAGATGGTATCTCGCTGGTGGTAGCCATCCACATGTTAATTAGCAAAAAAGTTAGGCAAATTTACCGAATACCCAGCTGGACAAATTCTAAAGTACAAATTAAATAAAAAAAAATCTTGCTCCGGTAGAGCTCAGCCTTTCATGAACGATTTTGTCCTGCTAACACGGGATTAATAATAGAATTTATGTTCAATAGGCACTTTGCCTATTTATTCTCTTCTTGAGAAACTTACTTTTATAGATCAATTTTGATCCTGTGTATGAAACCTTTCACAAATGGGAAAAATTCTTTGAATCTCCGATAAGTTTTTATATTTGCACATTTTGAGGTATCCTTTTAATATGGCTAGTTTGCCATCATAGTAACTATAGTTTTACTATCCTAGAGTTATATGTGTAGTAAAGCTATATACTGTTAGATCGTTTGAAAGATCCGTAACGTTTTTGGTAACAGATTTTTTTTTATTTATTTATTTATTAGTAATTTACAATCAATTCTCGTATTAAGAATTTTCAGTAATTTTCTCCGGCGTGGCGCAGTGACGTGGCTAATCTGGTAATAGATGGCAAATTCTGTCTTGTATTTTTTTTCTTTTTTTTTTTATTATTTAATTTGTACTTTACAATTTTTCAGCTGGACATTTGGTAAATTTTTCTAACTCAATTGTCTTGTATTTGGTTGAACTGGGAAAGATATAGCGAAGGGAAATGTAAGATTCTAAAGGAAATTAAACAGAAATACTCAAGATTAAAAAGGCTTTGGTTATTTAAAAAAAAATTAGATTTAAACATTAGATTCAGCTAGAATCAAACATACGACAAACACTTATTATTCACGTTATAGTACCATATAATTTTCAATGAGAGTTGATTGTAAAATTCTTCTAAATAAAAAAAAAAATTTTAAAAAGGTGTTGATTCTCGTATATCAATGAAGACCGGATAACATTTTTTCGAATGTAGCTATGCACATATTTCTCTATGTACTCTTTACATTATTTCTTGTATACTGATGTGTTTTATATGTTTTCTTATTAATACTTTTCTATGTAGAACAAAAAAGTCGCATAAAGTGTATAAAAGATACATAAATCTGTTAACAGTAGGAATAACTTTCGGATTTTTAAAGCGCGCCAAATTCTTAAACAAACACGTGTCTCACGCGATATACGTCATTTGAAATCGTTTCATTGTGTCGAATAAAATCTTCCACCCTATCTGCCATCATTTTAAATCTATGACCTGTCCTATTTGCGTGAAACATTTTATATATTATCAAAATCCATTATACTTCCATCGCTTCGACTCAGCATCATTTGGATAAAAGTCTCCCGAAAATGTCTTTCGCGATATTCAAACGACGGAACTCGGTAACAAATGCGATACACGTGCGGAGTAGCAGGTCACTTAAGAGGATCAGCTAAAGGATCCTACTTTAGCCTACCATCCTAGAGTTCTGTTATATCGTATAGTCTAAGTCAAATATAGTTAATTTCCAAGCGGTCTACGGAGAGGAACTCGTGTTGATTGTCAGGTGTCCTAGGCATTTGCTGTTTAGATAAAAGCTCATCGAGGCGACAAATTTTATGGGCAAACTAATGGAACTTGAAGTTCAATTGTTATCACACATTATATCAAAGATTACGACATAATCATATTTTCCATGTAATCATAAACTTTTTCGTAGGAAGACTTTTTTAGATCGTATACTTTTACGGTTGAAATATAAAAATAAAAAGAGAAAGGTTTTCTATATTTCTATATACCAAGTATGTGTTCCTGTACGTATTAGGTACACTATGTGGTAACTTATATATGTCGGAGATGAAAGGTCATCGGGACCTTTTGGAATGTTGGGGAAAACCCTTAATACTTCAGCCCAGACTTTTATTACAGCTACAATTAAATAATAAAACTGAGAAATTATTGCAATGTTCTAATCCGAGTATGGTTTCCCAAGGTTTATGACAGTGGGCTTGGGCTCAATGGGTCATTGAACGTAGTCACGATCACGGGAGGGACGTGTACCTAATAGAGGCACGGAATAATTATATAGCTTTCCTTAAAAACAAAGATTGACCCGAAGGGTACAGAGAGGTACGGAGAGGAGTATATAAGGGCTCCACTTGGACTGAGGTTCAGTCAGAGAAGTTCTACTTGTACAGTGGACACGTACGTAGAGTCACACCAGAATCGTGGATCAAATCGCATTCGTCATCCCGTTGACCGTGAATTCGTTATCGAACCTAAACTCATTGTCATCGACATCTCGTTTGTCCGATCACCGGTATTACTTGCTAACTCTTGTAATAATCACATTCGTACCAATAAAGATCAGCTAGAATACATAACCACGATGGCCAATTCGAGCGAAGATTCGTCAAACGTCCAAAATTCCAACGCCAACCCGGCATATATATTAATATATGTAGGAGATGAAATGACATCGGGGCCTTCCTTTTGGAATGTTTGGGAAGGTCCTCAATATTTTAGTCCAGACTTTTTATGATAGCTGTACTTTCTTTTTTATTTAATACTTTGCATTCACAATTTGTCCAATTTGGACATTTGGTAGAATTTTTTAGCTCTTTGATCATCATGTGGGTGGCTACCCCCAGCGCGGTACCATCTTCGTGTTTGTTAGGTTATATCCTTTGTGAGCTGTACTTAAATAATAAAACTGAGAAATAGCTGTTTATGATTTAATTTGAATATGCGTGCTCGAGATTTACGACAGTGGGCTTGGGCTCGAAGTAACATAACGGGTCGCTGAACGTAGCCACGATCACGGGAGGGACGTGTACCTAACTAAGGTATGGAGTAATTAAATAGCTCTCCTTAAAAACAAAGATTGACCCGAGGGGTACAGAGAGGTACGGAGGGGGAGTATATAAGAGCAGTTCCACTTGGACTGATGTTCAGTCAGAGAAGTTCTACTTGTACAGTGGACAAGTACGTAGAGTCACACCAGAACCGTGAATCAAATCGCATTCGTCATCCCGTTGACCGTGAATTCGTTATCGAACCTAAATTCATTGTCATCGACATCTCGATTATCTAATCGCCGCTATTACTCGTTAAACTCTGTAATAATCACATTTGTATCAGTAAGATATCATTTGTAGTACATAACAACGATTGCCAATTCACGGGAAGATTCATTATACGCCCCTAACTCTAATGATAACCCGACATATATATATAATGGGAGGTGTTACGCCACGAGGCTTTCCATAGGCCGTTATTCCTAACCGTCGCTCGTGGCATCGCAGTATCGCAAGCGAACCGTCTCAAGCAGCCCGACACATATACAATGTAGCGGCCAACATCAAACAGAGCGAGTTCTAGAAACGTCGATTCGTTTCGTTATTTTAAACACACTCATAAGGTAACACGCGTGATCATGGCGTGATCAGTGGCGTGATCGGTGACGTGACCCGAGCATGGTGGGGATCGTCTCCCATGGAACACAAAGGGCCCATCGAGAAGGGCAATCAGTATCGATTGAGAATCCAAACGAAATGCACTAAAAGTTTCCAACGAATTACAAGTCGTCCAATCTATCAAATACAAAACACATTGTAAAGTCGAGTCGAATCATTATATTACACTAATTGCATCATCTTTCAAATGATTTGTGGCGCTTCATTATACTGTTGTTTATATATATATATATATATATATATATAATATTGTATTATATATATATAATATATAGTTGTTTATATATATATATATATTGTCAAATATATCATTTTTGTTAACTCTGTTAATTCAGTGTTAATCTCAATTAACCACCCCTGTCATCTTAACCGACACAGAAGAACGACTAATTCGCGACGTCTCCTCGCGATCGCGTCTCTCCGCGAACGGTCGTAACAAGAGGTGATTAAATGGCAAGATATTGCTTCGACAAAAATATTCGTACGTTATTTGGTATCATTAAATAATGTCCTGTGTTACAGTTAATATTTTATGGGTTCCTCTTTTTAACAAATAATCGCCTGCAATTAATTGAGAACGGATGGTACTAAGTTTTTAACAACTTTGTCTCGGCTAAATCGTAATGTTTTACATTACTATCCACTAGTTAAACTTGACACGACGAATCAGATCCGCAGGCTAAAAAGACATTACCCTCTAGATTTAAACATTAGATTTAGCTAGAATCAAAGATACCATAATCACTTATTATTCACGTTATAGTACCACGCCAGAATAATTTACTTAGAATTCTCAATGAGAATTGATTGTAAACTACTTCAAAAACAAGAAAAAAAGACATTACTATAAGTACCTATGTACGGTACAGAGTTAAATACATTTAAATATATAGAAGATATAGGAAATATTGATTTCCTTAATTCTATGTTCTAAAACTCTACAAATACATTACTTCTGTACTGTAAAACTGTACAATACTTTATCTCCCGCTACATACAGCGACTCGTGGAAGTATTTGGACACTTCTAGAAACATCTGCATAATTTGCCTTTGTCTTTGCCAACTATTCCATAAGTGCTTTCGATAAAGTAATACTTTCAGTAAGCGTCAGCAACTAAAGCGAACCTGATGTCCCTCTGAAATATTCATCAGCGAAATAACTGATAATTCTCCTCGTGATTCCCCGAATGGTCCAAGACATCCTAACCCGAAAATCCTTTTTAAAATTTCCTGAAAAATTGTGGAAGATGAAAGGATAATCCTTAAAACGCGTACACGCAGACAAGCAGAAAAGGGGGAAAACTGCTTACAACATGGTCGGATGTCTGGCGTAGGGCTGATCCGTCGTATCAAGATCGACCAGACGGTTTGCCTCGATAATGGACGAAGGAGAAAAGTCTGTAAAAAGGGGTGGAAGCACGATATGCGGAAAACTGGGAAGGAGGCCGCGAGTAACGTGATTTGTCGTCGTGAGCTGAGGTTACTTTCACCGTGACAGGACCTCCGTTCGATTTTCCTCGCTATCGCATGTCGATCGGCACTACGATCGATACGAGCTACCGCAAAGGCTCGTAACACCGTGTATACGGTCGAGCAGTTTTAACCTTGAGCTCGTTTTTCTCGCGACACTGTCGAGCGACATCCTTTTCATTCAGTACGCTTATGGCGAACGATTTCGTCGCTCCACAATTTATTTTCCAAAAGATACGAACGTTTCTCCATTCCGACGGATTGCTCGTGGAATTGTCATTTGACTGTCAGATTTTTCGTTCAGCGTCGTACATGATATTTTTCGCATGATGAAATTTGGAAATTGAAGAAACTTTTTTTATTCTTTAATTTGTACTTTACAATTTGTCCAGCTGGACATTTGACAAATTTTTTTAACGAAAAAATTTGGCAATGTGGAAGGATAAGGCGAATGAATAGATATGATTTGTCGAATTAGAGAAGCAAAGGGGACAAAGAACGAGACACCTCGTAGTTCTTTCAATATGGTTGGCTTTTCGGATTAAATTTTATTTTTGGGGACGTACTATTGCCGATTAGTATGGCCTCAAAATAGCATGTAAAACACGCTAAAAATGTTCAATTGTCTTAAAGTCGTAGCTTCAAGCGAGAGTCTTAGAGTTAAAAGTTGCATTTTTCTATTATACGAGTCGAAAACTATCGTAATATATATATAAAAAAAAAAAACAATAGTTTTACGTTCGTTAAAGTAAAAGCGTTTTTTGTGTCACGCATTATCGTGAACATGTTTTTGGCGTCTTTATAAGAATTTATACTGAGCTTTCAAAGCTGCGGAACATTTTGGCTGGAAGAAAATCATCATAAACTTCGTTGAGCGTATATAAGACTTCATATAGGCTACAGCTACAGCAATTTTTTCCGGCTCATATTTGTGTTTATAGGCCAAGAGAATAAATCTGGCTTGATGCATATAAGCGTCCATAAAATTGAAAAGGTTAATTGCGATCCCTACTGGATGCAATTTTGCGTGTAGTATTTTAACATCAATGTGGTCTTAGCAACATCGAATTATGTAACACGGTAGCTAAACATTTCTTCATATTACGCAGGAAAACAGAATCGTTTATATCCAAGTTTAATTTTTTCACGCTTCTAGACCTTCGAAAAATTTGGAAAAATTCCAGCAAACTTATCAACGTCTCTATTATATTACATAAACGTTTATATCAAATGCTTGACATCGTTTTTCAATGACAATAAAAATTTGGAGGAAATTCAAGGATAAAATTTTGCTTATCCTAATATATTTACAAAGGGGCATGTATATTAGTTACTGAAATCAGGCGAATTTTTATAAAAAAGATTCTTGAAAAATTGTCAAATTGTCAGCACAAACGAGATCTGAGCTTGGTTGAGTTGTGAAATAAGCTTCCAAAAGCTTCATCCCGCGCAAACTTGTTTTTTTTATTTTATTTGGAAGTAATTTACAATCAATTCTCATTGAGAATTCTAAGTAAATTATTCTGGCGTGCTACTATAACGTGAATAATAAATGATTATCGTACGTTTGATTCTAGCTGAATCTAATGCGTAAACTTGTTAGAAGACATGAGCGCGAAAAGCTAAGTATTATGTTAAATGTTGCCTGGAATTATTTATATTGAAAGTGTGGGTGTGCTTCTTTCTCGTATGCTTTCCGAAGAATAGAGCTGTGCACAGAAATAAATTTATCAATCTTTTCTTCTCCGTCACAAATATTCCAATATTCTGTCTGATTCGCTCGCTGTGAAATGTACATCGAGTTTCGATTGTGCAACATCCACGGAAATTCTCTACAGTACACCACGTCGTTCTCGGAACGACATTGCGAAACTGTTTCTCAGTTGGAAAGTGCGAACGTATTCGTTAACATTCCAACTATTCTAATGATCTTGGCTCTCAGCGTCTTTCCCCCAATCGTTTTCAACGTTCAGAAATTGCTTTCGTGCTTGTCTTTGGGATGAGTGCTTCGTTACTATTCGCATTGAATTTCATCCTGATGTATCAACTTTATACGAAATGGTGCACGCAAATGGAGCAAATCACGCGTCTTTCCTGATTTTAATTAGAAAATGATGTCGTCGGTGGAATGGTTCAAGGGCGACTACGTTTTTAAGATATTTCTTTCATAAATGTATCGATGTATGTATATTTCAATATTGTGTTATTTCTCTTTTTATATGTGTTTTAATTTTTTTTATCAAATCCTCTTATTAACTTCGATAAAAGAATGCTAAAGGTAAAATTGTTAAAAAATGATTCGTTTGCGGAGCATCTTAAGTATCTGAAGTGGTTTAAGGTGTAAGTGTCCAAGAAATACTCTTAATGTTCAACAAAAAAGTTTATTTAACAATTAACAGTCAACAATCAACAATCAACGATCAACAATCAACAATCAACAATCAACTATCAACAATCAATGATCAACGACCAACAATCAACAATCACGCTTCTCCAATGTGTTTGCTTCGTTGTTACGCTGTACCCTTCGCACTTCGCTGTTCGAAACAGAATGAATCTTTTGTTCAAAACCGAACGGATTCTTTTCTTTGTTGCTCTTTGATATCCTCACTTTGTTAGATGCCCGCGACCGTTGCCACGTATGCACTCTTCCGAATATTCGGCGGAAGAACCGCAGGGATATCGATGGTACATTAAGCATGTCGGCCTTACGCTTTGATGGTATAGCGCTTTGTGTCGCGAAGTCGTCGGAAAGTTCCGTCGTCGAATGCCGTCACATATCAAAGAGGGGTTGAAATTTATACAGCTGTTTTTTTATTTTTTTAGTAACAGGGTTCGAGTGATATATATATATATATGTCGGAGATGGAAGGACACTGGAGCCTCCCGTTTGGAACTATGGGAAAATCCCGTAATATTGTAATCTAGATTCTACTATAGCCGTAATTAAACAATTGTCATTCATTGTATTTGTTCGAGACTTGTGATATTGGGATTGGGTTCGAGGCGACACAACTGGTCGCCGAACGTAGCCGCGGTCACGGGATGGACATTTTTCCTCGGGGATGTCAATATAATGGGACACACGTTGTATTAACAATCAAACTCCAAGCAGATATTGCCTAGCAACGGCGATTGGAACCTTCTCGAAGCTTCGGACCAGTATATAACAAACGAACGCAATCGAAAAGGAAGGAAAAAATTCCATCAGTCTATTATTCGTGCGATCGCCTTGAAGAGTTACACATCGAGAAGTATATACAGAGCGTCCCATTAAACGTGTTTGCGTGTTAAAGTATTTTACGTTTAATAAAGAGTTATCCTGTTGACCGTGGATTCGTTATCGAACCTAGAATCATTGTCACTAGCGTCTCGAGTATCTAATTACCACGGTTANCTTGTCGATATCTGTAACAATCGTGTTTGCATTAGTCAATATCTTCTCTATTGCATAACGACAAAGTCTAACCATAACGAAGATTCGTTTCACGCCCCTTTAATCCCAACCCTAATCATAATGTGAATCCGACATATATATATATATATTGTGGAAAAATCCTTAAGAAAATCCCGATGAACTATAGGTAGAAAACAATGAAAGTACTAACGGGCTGAAAATTTTTTTTTATTATTATTTAATTTGTACTTTACAATTTGTCCAGCTGGACATTCAGTAAATTTTTCTAGCTACTTGGGCCGGACATGATAGGAAATTCCGATGAGCCATATATCCGTGGCCCTTTAGGACATTGGGCAATCAAAAAAGATTTTTTTTTTATTTATTATTAATTTACGATCAATTCTCGCATTGAGAATTTTCAGTAATTTTCTCTGGCATGACATGATTAATTATTTATAATAAGTTAATACTTATTATAGTTAAGTATAATTATAGATAAGTATTATAAATAAGTAATTATTACTTAATATAAATATATAATTAAATCTTATGCTTAGGTCTAACGGGTAGTATCTTTTTAGTCTGCGGATCTGGTCCGACGTGTTAAGTAATTTAGTTATTAGGGGGTTCCGATGTTTGTTGACTCTTAATCAAAAAAGATGTCCGTAATAATCTTTTGGGTCATCCACAGCTGTAGTACACATGTGCATTGTAGGAGTACTGAAAACTGTGGTAAAAGAAAAGAACGTCTTAGTGGAGAGAGTGGTCAGTTGTCAATAGTCGTAGTAGGAATTACGAGTGAGTTGCTACTAGTTGCAGCTACGAGTAAGCTGCGAGTAGTTGCGGGTTAATGAGTTGTGAGTTGTTAGTTTTAAGTTGTGTAGTTGAAGAAATTTAGTGATACCAACGGTCAAAGAAGAAAACGCAAGAAAATACAAGGAAAGAACGGCAATATATCCAAACCTACACGACATAGTATCACGCCAGAATAATTTACTTATAATTCTCAATGAGAATTTTTTTTTTTTTTTTTTTTTTTT